>NC_134589.1:35185339-35485339 GCF_037038515.1 Microtus pennsylvanicus | reverse complement strand
CAACATACTTTTCTTCCTTCTGGAGACGCCGTGACTCGGCACTGAAGGGTTTTTAGCAGCCATCCGGGGATGTTGCAGCTCCTGGACACACACTTTCGCTTCTTCTTTCCTAGAATTTTCTGGCGATAGAGGACTTGCTTTTGACACGCTTGTCAGAGAGCTATCCTCCAAACAGGCCGCTTTCAGGGTAGACTCCCTGTCTTTTATACCTTCTTTGTCTTTTTTGGATGGGTTAGCAACTTTCTGGTGCCTTTTAGAAAACTCAGTCAGGGACTCCAGGGCACTCGCAAAGGTTGAGTGATGCTGGATCTGCTGCCTCACCCATTTAGAGAGTCCTAAAAAACAGCCGAGCAAGTGAGAAACTGGCTACTCAGTAACCAAAATATTTATGCATTAAGATTAACTTTATTGTTTCTCGTGAAGCAACCTAATTTGCATTTGAACATAAGGAATGGTTTTCAATCTTTTATATATTTGAATATATAAAAATATATATATTTGCATGTATATGAGCTATGAAGGGATTATGGCCTGAAAAATGCATCATTAGTTTCAAAATACTTAGCAAGCTGAAAATGCAGGCAGTGTGCCTAACCCACCCCAGCAGAGCTTAGCCACACAGGGAGCCGAGAGCACCACGTGCTTGCTGCTGTGATCACTGGACACACTGGGGGTGCAGTTCCTGCTGCTGCCAGCATCTCAGACACCCGATCACCAGCTAGGCAAAGAGCAAACCGCTCTGCAGTGCGGTTTCTGCTGAAGGTGTGCCGCCTTCACAGCGCGGGAACGGTGAACCGCTGAAAGTCAGACGCGTCTATAAATTTAGTTTTATCAAAATTCCTCAAAATTGGGCAAGTAATATAAGTCAAGGGTGTACGTGCCGTGCAAGCCTGAGTTCAGCTCCTGAAACCCATGCAAGGGTGGAAGGAGAAAAGTAACTTCCAAGTTGTCCTCTGACCTCTACACTTGCCCAAGGGCACTCCTGCTACATCATACATGCTCCTATACAATAATAATGAATAAAACAAAAAATTTAAAATACCTCAAAATATGCATAGCAATACCATGCAGGGCAAGAAACTATAAAGAACACAGAATTCCATGTTATAAATCTAAATTTGCCTCCTGTTCCAAAAATAAACTCAAGATTCAGTCTCGGTTTTTTTGTTTTGTTTTGTTTAAATTTTGTCCCTTCTTCTACTCATTTCTTAAACTACCCTGGGAGTGGAAGATGCAACACTTTCCTGGAGAAAATCATGTCTATTCAAATGGTTACTTATTTACACATTAATGAACACAAGAGATTATGATTTGATCAGGGACTTGCTGAAAGGGTGCATGAAACTATATAAAATGAACCTTAGTAAGAGCTTACGGTGTTTTGCAGTATAGTTAGTTTAAACTAAAATAAAAAATATTTAGATTTAAAAAATATCCGGATTATCATAGAACAAATATCCCTAGATAATGCTGCAAAAAACTGGCATTGTTTTTTTGAAACAATTGTGCTTTTTAAAATTATTCGCTTATTTGTGTGTATGCGTGCATGCGTGTGTGGTAAACATGTGTGAGCGTGGCTTGTGAGCTCATGAAGGTCAGAGGCCGATGCTGGGTGTCTTCCTGTATTATTTTCCACCATACTTTTTGGAGACAAGATCTCTCCTCAGTGAACCTAGAACTCACAGTTTTGGTTACAATGGTTGGCCAAGCAAGTCCCCAAGATCTGTTTTTTCTCCTTCCCTGCATTTCTGATATCACAAATGTATGCACCCTCAGGCAGCTTTCACGTATGTGCTGAGAATCTGCACTTGGGCCCTCAAGTTTGGGCAGTAAGCATTTTACCCACTGAGCTGCCTCCCAGCCCCGCAACTAGCAGCTCAAAAAGTCACCAAGGCATTATACGCTTAAAGATGATAAAACGGGGTTTCACATAACCTAAATTATTACACTGTAATTTCAACAAAAATTTGTCATTAAAATAAATTAAAATAAATTTAATGCATCATGTTAGTATTACCAAAGAAAACACTTCATAATTTATAAATATCCAAAAATTAAAAAAATAAGAAATTGGGAAATATTTGATTCTAAAACATTAATAAATCTGAGTTATAAAATAAAAATTTGAGTTTTTATTTTTTAAGAAAAACACTAACATTAACTTTGTTTTGAAAAATGAGCGTATCAAATGGAAATGTGAAATTCTCTAAAACTGAAAAATTTTAGTGCTATCATTTCTTCATTTTGACCTTTTCATAAACAAAGTCTTTTCAGCACAAGACGTCATTGGCAGTCTTTGAACACTCGGCAGGGTCTGAGCTCCACCTACTGACTAAACACTAGTACTTAGTATTTTTGCTTTTAGTTACTGCTTGATCTGAGGTGCTGCTTTGTTTAGACACAACAAAAGCAGGGGGAAAAAACCCTTAGGGCACTATACTCTGCTTTAAATGCCAAGAGCCCCGTGACAGCGGGCATATTTCCGGCACTGACTGAAGACTGTCACAGTGGATGCAAACCATGGCACGGACCACCTGTTAGACGGCCGTCTACGCACCTTTCTGGCCACCTGCACTCTATTTCCTTTTAGGAAACACTGCTTTGACTAACATGAACTTTATTTTGTATGTATGCATATTGTTTATGTGTGTGCACACCCTTGTATTTGCCTATGTGTGGATGCTGGAGATTGAAGTTAGGCACCTTCTTCAATTATTCTCCACTTTATTTTGAGACAGGATTTCTCCTCTAAGTAGAAGCTTGACAGTTTGGCTACCACCACCTGGCCAGCAAACTCCAGTGAGCTCTAGGGAGCTCCAGCAAGCTGCCTGCCTCCCTTCCCTGCAGCCCAGGAGTTACGGAAGTGCTCCCCACACCTGGCTTTTATGTGGGTGCTGGAGGTATGAACTCTGGCCCTAATGTCTGCATGAAAAGCACTGACCAACTGAGTCATCTCCCTCGTTCTTTAAATAAAGCACAGAAGAATGGAAACATAAAGAAACAAGCAAATAAGTGTAACAGCAAACTCGAAAACAAATCAGTCAGGCCGTCAAAAGATGCACTTACATGAGTGAAAACCTTAGTATTTTTTGAAAAATTAATTTTTGAGAAAGACCTTTTTCTTTGACAATGGTAAATAAAATATTGCTACATTATTAAATTATGTACCACATCCTATAAAACTGAAAAGCAATAATTTAATAGTCAATGACTAAAAAGATTTCTCATTTATAAAGACTTTTCACAAACACATGACAATTCAAAGACTAACTTTTCAGTTAGTGGAAATGGTCCATGTTTGATCTCATGATTCAAATTCTCAAATTCCAAAAAAAAAAAAAAAACAACAAAAAAAACCAAAAACAACAACAACAAAAGAGCCGGGCAGTGGTGGCGCACGCCTTTAATCCCAGCACTCGGGAGGCAGAGGCAGGCAGATCTCTGTGAGTTCGAGACCAGCCTGGTCTACAAGAGCTAGTTCCAGGACAGGCTCCAAAACCACAGAGAAACCCTGTCTCAAAAAAAAAAAAAACAAAAACAAAAACAAATTCTCAAATTCTTCATTATTAACAATGAAGCCATAGAGGTCTAGAGAGATGGTTTAGTTAATACAGTGCTTCTTGACAAATACGGAGACTTGAATCTGCTCCTTAGAACTCACGTTAAAAAGCTGGGAGTGGTGGTGCACACATGTAATCCCACTGCTGAGGAAGTGGAACAGGCAGATCCCTGGGACCTGTGGCCGGCCAGCCTGGCCTAACCAGTGAGATCCTGTTTCAGCAAACATGCTGACAGCTCTGGAGGAACCAAACCTGAGGTTGACATCCAAGTACATGCACACACATGCATTTGTAGCCCCATGTACACATACACACTCCACACAACACACACAAGTCATAAAAATAGAAGCTATAAAAAATATAAAAAAATTATGATGGCAGAACAGGAAACCCCAGATCCCATGTTCCTCCTATAGAAACATGGATCCAATAATTCATGGCCCAAACCCCTTTATGAGAAATCCAGAGACAAGTAAAAAAGTTCTGGAACCCAGGCTAAACCAATTGCATCAGAGCAGGCAGGAAATGTGTGGCACCTCTCACCACAGTCCCTGTCTCGGAACAGTGCCACAGGCTAGGAGAGAAGTCCCTGGGAAGGAGACTGGAGAGTAGGCCCAAGGTTCTGAAGCAGCATTTGCTTCTGTCTGCTCGTCTTGCAGTGCTGGCCGCAGGCTGCTGCTCCAGAACCACAGGACAGGACAGAGGCTGCTCCAGCTCAGTAGCGCTTCAGCACAGAGAAGAATAGTGAGGAAAGGGTGCCAGTTTTCGAGTGAACTGCCTAGGACTGGACTCTCAGCCACTTGGGAGCACTGACATTGTATGGCTCATCCTCCAGTGCCTGGGGCTGCTGAGAACAAGAGAGCTGGATGGGGAGCAGGCCGCTGTGTAAGAGGCCTCACAACAACAGGCAGACAGCATGCACAACAGGTTCTGATCTCTAGGGAGAAAAGGGGCAAAGAGAGAAACAGGCAAGGCCGCCGTCTAATTAGGTATCCACACTGAGCATGCAAAGACATTAGATCCACACAGAAGATCAGAGGGGCTGCCAGCAGCCTAGCAGGGCTGGCAAGTGAAGGTGTTTCTATGCGAAGGTGCTGTAGTAAAGACTTCCGAGACAGAGGTGACTTTCATCAAATGTGTGTAGAGACCAATACAACGTTACAAAGACACAGCCCCATCATAGGAACAGGGTAACTGCAAAAAGAATGAGAGCAGAAGAGGGGAGGAGGGAGATACAAGAGAAAGAGTGTGAGAATTAATCATCAACGAGATAAAGAATGAAAAAACAAGAAAGAACCAAATTCTGGAGCCGAAACGTTCACTCACTAGAGGGGCTCAGGAGCAGATTTGATCAAGCAGAGGAAAACCTTAGCAAAGTCTAAGATGATCTGAAACACAGTTAGAGGAATAATAATAATAATAATAATAATAATAATAATAATAATGATAGAGTGAAGCAAGTCTAACGGAACTATGGGACAACTATTAGACATAACGGTCTATTTTGGGACTCCTAGAAAAGATGAAGCATTTAGGAAGCTTATTTATAGAGAGGTGAAAGGAGGATCAGGAATTTGAGACTAATCTTGGCTACAGAACAAGTTTAAAGCCAGTCTAAACTTCATGATGCCCTCAAAAACACAGAAAAAGGCAGGTGCATGCCCTTCTGAGAGCACTCTGGATGCAGAGGTGGGTGAGTGAGCCTCTGCGAATTTGAGGGCAGCCTGGTCTATACAAGGAGTTCTAGGTCAGCCAGGGCTGCAGAGTAAGACTCTATCTCAAAACAAAAAGTTTAGTGATGCAAAATGGTTTCGTGCTTGTAATCCCAGTATTTGGGGAGCCAAGGAAGACAAGGCTCAATCTTTAAAAAGCAATAAATTAAAACAAAAGATAGATTATAATCAAACTAAGAATAAAGAAAAGAAAATTTAAAAGCAGCAAGCAATCCATCATAGGCAAGGACACTTCCAAAGACTGTCAATGGATTTCTCAGGAGAAATCTCATAGGCTTCCAGGGAATGAGATGATATATCCAAAGCCCTGAAGAGAAAAGCCCGAAACTACTAACTAGGAATGCCTGGTAAAACTGTCCATCAAGAATGCAGGTGAGATAGAATTTCTCAGATTAACAAAGGCGGAGGGAGTTCATGATCGCTAGAAAAGGGAGAACAATAGCTCGTGAAAACACAGCTGGCTAATAAAGGAACTGTATAGACAGTTATCAAATATGCAAATGCAGTAACGACCCCTCCCCATTTTCCAGGGCTGAGGACTGAACCAGGACCCATGTAAGCAGAGAAGCATTTGACCACTCAGCTACATCCAAGTCTTACAAATCACTTTTGATTTTGGCACAGAATCTAAAAGATAAAAGTATACAAAATAATAATCAGTTTAAAATATATAGGTAGATTTATGACTTTAAAAGAGTAATTTGTGATTTTAACACAAGCGTTGGTGACAGAAAAGTAAATGTTGGGGCTGGGGAGATGGCTTAGCGGGTAAACACTTGCCATTCAACAGTGAGAAATGGAGTCTGACTCCCCAGAACCCATGTAAAAGCCGGATGAGTAACCCCAGCGCTCCTACAGAGGTAATGGGAGGCAGAGATGGGAGAATTCCCTGGAGCCCTTGGTTCCTGACCTGGAACACAATGAGAAAACGACAGATACCTTGTTTCAAATAAGGTTGAAGATGAGGACAGCCATCTGAGGGTGTATTCTAACCTCTACCTGTGCACCACATCATGTGTTTGCCCACATTCACACATGACTGCATCACACACACATACACACATGCACATGCATGCACACGTATATACATGTGTACACACATATAAAAGCAAACGTTGAGTAGCATGGCAAGTGCTGTGTAGCAATTTCCTTGGAGATCAAACTGTCCATCTTGGAGGGAAGCCCATTAAGATACAGTGTCTTCTAAAGTAACGGTTCTCAACCTGTGGTTGCGACTCCTAGTGGGGTGGGATTGAATGACCTTTTCATAGAGCATTGAAAATATAATTTACATTATGATTTATAAGAGGAGCAAAAATACAGTTATGAAGTAGCAGCAAAATAATGGCTGGAGGTCACCATGAGAAACTGTATTAAAGGGTTGAAACACTAGGAAGGCTGAGTGTGGCAGAATATTTGATCATACTGTGTGTAGATGTTTCTGTCCCTCCTTGTCTGCCTAAAGTACCTTCTGAACGGTTTAATAAAGAGCTGAATGGCCAGAACTATGCAGAAGAGGATAGTTGGGATTTCTGGGGAGAGAGGCACTCAGGCGAAGACTCTGAGAGGAAGGATGCTGAGGAAGTCGGATCTACTTTAGCGATGTATTGTAGGGAAGGGAGGCAGCGCGCCACGTGGTGGAAAGTAGATTAATGTAAAAGGATTAAGTTTTAAGAGCTAGTGTGGAACAAGCGTAAGCCAAGGCCAAGCTTTCATATTTAAGAAGTCTCTATCATTGTTTAGATGGTCCAAAGAAAGTCCAACTACACTGGAGAAGCACTGTTCTAAACATTCTCTCTACCCTAGAAGCGCAAAGGTTTCTGGACCAGATATGCCAGCCTCCGTCTTCCTTAAGTGTATGTAAGCAGTAAGAACTGCTGGAAAGTACTCAAGCCAGCCAAGTACCAAGAGGCAGGGCCCAGCCAATGAGCACAGAAGAGATTCAGACCAACTGAGCCAGCTGGAAAAGACATTCTCCAGTCTGCTGAGCTGCCGGCAGGCTGTGCAGTGTGCTCCAGGTTTCCAGGTTTGTGTACAAACCATAGAAGAAAAAAAATAAGGGGATACCTTCAAAAGATTGATCTTCATAAATATCTGCTGGCCTAGAACTTGCATATGATCCAGTGGCTTCATTCTTAAATATGATAAACTGTCCAGCCACCATGTTCACTGTAGTCCCCAGGATCCAACAAGCAGAAACAACCAAAATACCCACTTGGAGATGAACAGAGAAATACACCCTGCACAGACTGCATTATTCAGCTACAGACAATAAGGAAGTCCTGTTGGGTATTTCAAGATGGATTAACCTTAAGGATAGCATACTAAGTGAAACACAACAGTCACAGAAGGCCAGACACTGCATGACTCAACTTTGCAGGCATCATCGACGTTGCTGGACTCAAGGGGAAACAGCGGTTGCCACTGTATGGGGGAGGACAAAATGGAGAACTGATGGCCCATCAGTGTAAAGTTTCAGGTACTAAGACTATAAGTTCTACAGACCTAATGTAAAATAATGTTGACGGCAGCATTATATTAGACACAATTATATTGCACAAATAGGTTGATCTCATGTGGCTTTTATCACTAAGGAAAAACAAAGCCTATTAGCAATTTTTACTCTGAACTGAGAATCTTACCTGATGTATAGCGATCTCGATTGCCATTAAAACGATCATCCACTAGAATAAGAGCTCCCCAGTCATTTTTGTGTCGAATACACCTACAAAAAAGTGGAAAATAAAGTGTGTATGAAACACTGAAAATAAAGCAAGATTTCCAGAGGGACAGTTTAAAAAAATGGTGTATCAGCTGTGATTGCTGTGCCCAATTCGCCTGTTAAGTCATTTAGTCATTCAACTGGTTTCCAGTATTAAAAACGTGACGACATCTCTGTCTGCCGTTCCTTCTCTTCTCTCTCTGGAGTGTGGCGTTTTTACTCCTTCGCTGAGATGGGATTTTAAGGCAGCGGCAACAATTATATGTTCAACTTTTACAGTTTAAACTTTTTAATTTCATATGACATTCTTCTTGGACATTATTTTACAGTAAGGTAGTTTCCAGGACAACAGATCACATAACGTAAGGCAGAGCAGGACAAAGTTATATACTGTCATTATTACAGAAGGGTGTTGAAAATCAATAGGAAGTCAGGGAAATCTATTTTGGGTTCATTTTGCATTTAAAGTGGGTTTTGGTAGAGAGGCATTTAAATTAATAAAACATTAAAGAGAAAAAAAGGGTCCACCTTTTCCTTTTCCATTGTTTTTACTGCCTTGCTCAAATGAATCATGCTTACTTGAGAAATGATACCATACTACAAGTGAAGTAGATGGTGAAAAAACTCTTGTGTCTTGGCTGTAAAACCATCTGGTGTGCTTCTGAAGGCTGTTATTATATTCCACAGACCTTACTACTCCAGATAATTATAATGCCCATGCAGTCTTTAAAAAAGATGACAATGAGGGGCTGGGTAAGTAAACTTATGGGGCAAGCATGAGATCCTAAGTTCAGATCCCCAGAACCTACAGAAAAGCCAGGGTGATAGCATACTCCTGCATCCCAGTGCTGAGGGGCAGAACCAGGTAGATCCTGGGGTTCTCTGGCTCATCCGTCTGGCTAACTTTAAGTGCCACATTCAGAGAAATAACCTGTAGGCAGAGACTGCTTGTTTGTTCCTGGCCGTCCAGACCAGAAATAATCACACAGAAATTGTGTTAATCACAACATTATTTGGCCAATAGCTTAGGCTTCTTATTAATTAACTCTTACATCTTAAATCAACCCATTCCTATTATTTTATATTTTACCACGAGGCTCGTGGTTTACTGGTAAGATTCCCAGGCATCTGTCTCCTTCAATGGCTACATAGCATCTCCTTGACTCTGCCTACTTTCTCCCAGCATTCAGTTTAGATTTCCTGTCTATCTCTATTCTGTCCTGTCATGGGCCCAAGAGCTTCTTTATTAATCAATAAAAGCAACACATATACAGAAGGATTTCCCACCCCAATAACCCATACAGACTCCACACCACTCCCCCACATGCCTGCAAGACATTAAAACAACTGATTGGCTTCTGTTTACTTCAGTTTTCTGCATGTGTCTTTCATAAGAGTGCTTCAAATTATAATAATTTTTTTTTTGCTTTTGTTTTTGTTTTGTTGAGACAGGGTTTCTCTCTCTGTGTACCTTTGTAGCCTGTCCTGGTACTCGTTCTGTAGAGCAGGCTGGCCTTGAACTCACAGAGATTCTCCTTCCTCTGACTCCCAACTGCTGGGATTAAAGGCATGCGCCACCACTGCCTGACTGTAAACACCTTTATATCAATTAGCACTCATAATAAAAAACATTCATTTCATTGTTATTTTTTCATTAAAAACTTTATTATAAAAAAGTTCTTTGCGACAAATTTCCCTTTGCTGACAGTGTCCCTGAAAATCAATAAGCGACAATACAATCAATAAAATACCAAAGGCACAGCACTGTGTGTTGATACTTCAAACGCATGACTTCTGTGGAACTTTGAAAAAACACGTTTTGAAGCTATAGAAGTTAGTTGACAATGTAGAACGTGGCAATGCAGCAAAGCTTACATTTTCCACCATTTGCCAAGCAATTCTGAAGCATGAATGTCAAGCTGAGACATAGGAAGTTGCTGAGGATGCAAGTATATACATATATGGGAAGGGACACAAATATATGAACAAGCTATTACCTGATGATAAAACACATGCTACAATAGAGATAATATACACAATCTCCTGGGTTTACTAGGGTCTAAACAGCTCTGGGGGAAAAGATGGAAGGCATCCACATAGGACATGACTTCACAGGTTGTAACCACTACTATGCTGTATGAATGGCATGGAAGCTCATGTTCCAAGGCAGAAAGGCACGACAGAATATGGAAGGCTTCATGGTGAAAATATTAGTGGACAGAGGCAGGAAATATAGATGGAAAGCAAGCCTGTGGTTTTAAAAGTGTAGGTGGGGCCAAGGGTCATTTAATAACTATCTGACCTTAGCCAGGTAATTTACTTTCAGATTAACCAGTTTGAAAACAAAACAAGAAAATTAAATTATGAGGTTCCAACTTGCATTGCTATTAGGTATTATCAACTGAAGAACCAAACGTGCTAATATGTGGAGTTTATAAATCATAACAAATTTGTACGTCACAAGTTTTCTTGAAGCTCAATGTGTTACTTATATTAATATAAAAATCAATGAAGGTAAGAATACTTAATTTTCTAAAAATAAGTATAACAAATAAAAGTCAAGAATTTAAAAATATATATTCAAGATTTTCTAAAAACTATTAGCTGAATATTATACTTCAAACAGAAACAGGCAGTGAGAATGAAATGCTCAAGAAAAACAGGCAGTGTATTTGGGGGGCAAGGAAAATGGGATGTCAGACAGAAAAGACAGCAAGATAACAACAGCTCAACAATGTAATTGAAGAAAACAACAAAAACTTAAAATTAAACTTAAAAAATTATTTCTGAGATGACAACTTAAAAAGTTATCCCACAGCTTGGAATAACGATGGTAGTGGTGTTAGTAGTAACAACTGGTAAGTGCACGCCACAGCTCTCAACTCACACTTCTGACATCTATGAAAAACATACTTTCCTGGAGTTCAAACTAAATAAAATTTTACCACATCCATTTTTTTTTTCCTTTTTGAGACAGAATTTCTCTGTGTAGCCCTGGCTGTCCTGGAACTCAGAGATCCAGCTGCTTCTCCCTCCTGAGTGCTAGGATTGAAGGCATGCACCACTACTGCCTAGCTTTCCACACTGATTTTTAAAAGTGGCAAACATTATTGTTTCTTCTTGGGCACAGGCAAAACTGTAACACTGTAATTGACTTTACTCACCTGCCCAGAGCCTGGTTTAAGGCTCTGTATGCTTGAATTTCATACCACTGACGGCCAGGCAAAAGGCCTCTCAGTTTTGAGTGGTGGTCATTATATTGTCGCTTTAGTTCAACCTAATGGTTTAAACATAAAAAAGTAGTGGATAAGTAAAGCTTATTTTAAACATCATGTGAATAGCTAACATTTAAAATTTTATGTAGAGTAAGTATTTTTTTCAGTTCTGAGTTTTTTCAGCTCATTCAAGTCCTAATCATTCTTACTCATTTTCCTCACAGCTCTCAGGAATCTAATTATTTGTGTGAGAACATTTCCACACAACAAAATCCACACGTTCTCAGTGCGTAAAGTAAGTCCTAGCAAATGCACAGCCTGCAAGCATCAGGTAATGACAATACGAATCATTTCCAACACTGGTATCTTCTCAGTCGGTTGTCTTCCTAAACTTCTGGCTGTGGCAGCCACAGACTTGCTTATGTTGCCTTTTCTGAAATTTTAAGTAAATGTTCTTAGACATTCTGCACTCATTTTTGTCTATACTGACTACACAGCATATTTGGGAATTCATATTAAAGTAAATGTAACACATACGTCTTCCATTTATTTATATGTGAAATGTGTATGTGTGGTTTGAATAAGAATAGCTCCTGTAAGGTTCATATTTGAATGCTTTCTCACCAGGGAGTGGAACTATTTGAAAGGTTTAGAAGGATCAGGAGGTATGGCCTTGTTGGAGGAACTATATCACTATGGGTGGGCTCTGAGGTTTCAAAAGCCCGTACCACGCTTGAGGATCAGGATGTAACTCTCAGCTACTTCTCCAGTATCATGGTGGCTGCCATGACGATAATGGACTAAGCCTCTGAAACTACAAGTAAGTCCCCAGTTAAATGTTTCTTTTTAAAAGGTCACGGTCTCTTCACATCAATAGAACAGTGACACACACACACACACTCTCTCTCTCTCTCTCTCTTTTCTCTCTCTCTCTCTCTCTCTCTCTCTCTCTCTCTCTCTCTCTCTCTCACACACACACACACACACACACACAGAGACACACACACACACACACACTATCTCACTTTGTTTTTTCCAGTTTCATGATCCTTGCTTTTTGAATGGAATGGTTATCCATTTTTTTTTTTTTTTTTTGGTTTTTCGAGACAGGGTTTCTCTGTGGTTTTGGAGCCTGTCCTGGAACTAGCTCTTGTAGACCAGGCTGGTCTCGAACTCACAGAGATCCGCCTGCCTCTGCCTCTCGAGTGCTGGGATTAAAGGCATGCGCCACCACCGCCCGGCGGTTATCCGTTTTATATTCAATAAAGTTATTGTTAAAATCAGGTTTAAGATTACCATACTGCCATTTTTCCCTACTGTCTCATCTACAATTCAATTTTTTTTTATAAAAAAAAATTTTCTCGAGAGGCCACAGGCCCTGCCATTATAATGACCCAGTGTGTAAAGGAGAGATGGGAGAAAAAGAGATGTCTAGGCCCAACCACCATGTCTGGGACCGTAGCCCTACTAGAGTAGGAGTCTGTGTCGATGTTCAAGTGTCAGG
Organism: Microtus pennsylvanicus; assembly: GCF_037038515.1. Taxonomy (NCBI): domain Eukaryota; kingdom Metazoa; phylum Chordata; class Mammalia; order Rodentia; family Cricetidae; genus Microtus; species Microtus pennsylvanicus. The sequence goes on along the minus strand of NC_134589.1, from coordinate 35,472,605 downwards.
CGAGTTGGTCCCACCCCTCACCAGGGCTGCTGGAGAGCTGGCCTGGATGCTGTGAGCATGGGAGAGCTGGCCCTGCCCTCTCCTGGGCATTTCGAGAGAGCTGGCCTAGGTGGCACGGGTATAGGAGAGCTAGCGGGCTACCATCCAAGCCCACATCCAGGGTTTTGAGCTGGTCTACCCCCAAATCTACCCCACTTGCTGGAGCACATGAAGGGGTTGGTCCTGCGGAATCAAAGTTGCATGATCTCCATGACTCAGGGTAACAGCAGGAAATCCGAGGGGAGCCTCGGTGAGGGCCAGTACCAGTGGTATAGCAGAAGCCAGAGTCTTCAAACTAGACCAATGACACATTGCAATGAACACTTGAAAACAAAGCTGCTTCCATTTATTTTTTATTTTATGTAGATGATTGTAGTATCCTCAGAGGCCATAAGAAGGCATTCAGTCCTGGAACTAGAGTTACAGATGGTTGTAAAACACCCTGTCAGTGCTGGGAACAGAACCCAGGTCCTCTGGAAGAAACTCCTGAGCCATTTCTCCAGCCTCTGGTGTTTCCACTTTGTCCTTTAGGGATTGCTCTAGAGTTTACAACACACATCTTAACAACACAATTCACCTAAGATAGTATGATGCCACTTCACAAATGGCATAAGAACATACTACAACTTTCCTTTTCATGTGTTTTATGCCATTTTAATTTTACAAATACTATATATATATATATATATATATATATATATATACACACACACACACACATATATATATATGGGTTGGGTGGGTGAGGAAGTGAGAACTGGGATTGCTATGTAAAATGAAAAAAGAGTTTGCTTTCTTTCTTAAAAAATAAAAACAAAAAACCATAACACATTCTTCTTATGCTTTTAAACAATACCATATATTTAAACTATTTTTAAATTTTAGGATATGTTTTGGTTTATATCAAAGCAAAAAATAGTACAGAAATTTCATATGCTTTGTACTAAATTTCCCCCAATGTTAACAAGCTATATTACTACGGTACATACTTCAAATTCAGAAACAAGCACCAGAATATTAATATATGAGCTTTACTCAAATTTTCACCTTCCTGGCAATAAATATCCTGTTTTTCTACCATGTAATTATTTTCTCACAGCTTAGTAGTTTCTGGCACTTCTTGTTCCAAATCACAACAAAGCAGAATGTCATGTGGGTGAAGATGCCAGGAGGAAATTTATGACTGTGTGTGCTAGACTATTCTCAAAAGGATTCTGCCCCTGAGTGGCAGCACACATCTTTAATCCCAGCACTAGGGGGGCAGGGGCAGACTGTGAGCTCCTCGTCAATCAGATTACTCTGTGAGACTCTGACCCTAGAGAGAGAGAGAGAGAGAGAGAGAGAGAGAGAGAGAGAGAGGTGGAGGTTAATGACACAAGGTCCTTCAACAGGTAGCCCAGGCTGCCTCAACTCCATCTTTTTTTGCCTTAGCCTCGAGTACTGGGATTAGAATGACATCTTCATTTTTGAGGGAAGAATTCCAAGCTGACATGTTTTTCTTTCAGTGTGTCACGGTAGCACTAGATTATTCTGACTGGCACGGGTTTAGAGAGAGGTCTGCTACTGTTCTTGTCCTCTGTATGTCGTCTTGTTTTTTTCTGACTTTGTAGGGAATGGCGGTGCACCTGTCTGTATCTTCTGCATGAGTGCAGGCCTAGAGGACCAGTGGCTTTATGGTTTCCTTTACATTTGGAAAACTTCTAACCGTTACTATAATTCTGCTTCCACACTCACTCTTCCTGGACTTTAACTTTTACAGATGGCACCTAACTGGCCCAGTACATTTTTATCCCAATACATTTTCCCATATCTGGATATGGCATGGAAGCACTTAAAATTTTTTTTTTAAATTTCTCTTGTTATCATGGTCAGACTTTTCTCCATCCTTTTTGACTATATGAAACATAAAACATAAGATATTTTAATGTCCTTATCTGCTGACTTTACCATGTCATTTATGGTTTTGCTTCTAGTGATACATTTTCCCTACACTAGAGGCTGTATTTTTCTCTGTAGCCTGATAATTTCTGATTGGATCCTAGACACAGTGACAGTACACCAAAGGGTCTGCTAATTTTTCATTGGATATTAGACATGGTGATAATACACCAAAGCGTCTGCTAATTTATGATTGGGTCCTAGACACGGTGACTAGTAACCAATGGTTGTTTGCTTTTGCCACAGTAATTTCAGTAGTGCTATGTTTTCCTAGGTTGAGATAGGTGACTTGGAACCAGCTGACCCTTGAGGCTTGTTTTCAAAAGCAACAAGAACAGCTCCAGAGCAGCCTGCAGTCTAGGGCTAAAATTTATTTCAAGAAAAAAAAGAGAAACTTTTTTATGACCAATGCCCCATGTATTAAGAGCTGCCCTCTACCCTATGGCTAGCGAGAGCACAAAGCAATCCCAGCATTATAAGGTTGAGGAGTTGCCTGCCTACTCCTTCCCTGACTTCAGGAGGGTCCACTCATGTCTGTGCTAATCGCTATTCATTTAATGGTTCAAGGTGGTTCCTTTGCAGATACGCGACGCTTTCTCCCTGCACGGTTCCATCTTCTCTGGTACTGTGCCTTGCAAATTCTCACTGCAATGAAACCTTTCACAGCAGTGAGATTACTAGGCTCTGGCTCTATTCTTTCTGCACTCTGTGCTGCGGCCTGGTACTGCGGGGCTTCGTCTAGACAGGGTTTCTCTGGGTAGCCTTGGTTGCCCTGGAACTCATGGAGATTGGCCTGCCTCTGTCTCCAAGGTGCTGTGGCTGAAGGCACAGTGTTGGGTATCTAAAAACAGTGTTTCATCGTGACATTTGCTTTTCTAGTTCTTGTAAGAAGGTGGGCATATCTGGTGTGTTATTCCCTGGAAACTGAGTTTTCTATTAAAATTTGAGGAAAACTTTGCCTGTACACTAAGAGAACTGTTTAATATGCTTCCATTATGAAACACTGCCAGTGTCTTGCCCACCTCGCACACCATTTGCATATGTTTTACAGTCACCTGCACAGGGTGATGGGTAACTCTGCCACTTTAATTCTTCTCACCTGCAAACGCAGATACTCTGGTTAGAAGAGTTATTAAGCGTTTAAGTAAGTCTTTATAGAATAGCAATTCAGACTTGGTTCGTGTATCATTAGGGGCTTGAAAGAAGCCAGATGTCTGCAGTGTACAAGTTTCACATTGCCAGAGTCCAGAGCTTTTACCCCACTGCACATCATCAACAACACACTCATTTCTTTCTGTTTTCCCCCCAAGACAAGGTTTCTCTGTGTAGCTCTGGCTGTCCTGAACTCACTCTGTAGACCAGGCTGGCCTCAAATTCAGAGATCCGTCTACCTTTGGCTGCCACAAGTCCTGGGATTAAAGGCGTGTGCCACCACCGCCTGGCTACATTAATTTCTAAGTTAAAATGCTAGGAAAGTTTTATTATATAGGATAAAATAACCCCAAAGTTAATAGTAAAAAACGTATGCAATAGTGACTGATGTGTTCAGTTAGATCTTTAAACAAACACTCATTTAAACACTGTGGTGCTGATCTACCAACACAGGACCTAATAAATCAAACACTGGATTACAGAACAGAATCTGGATACAGATCACTGTTTATTTGGCATAAGGGGGAATTTTAAATCAGTGGGAAAAGGATAAACTATTAAATACTATTAGGGACAACTTTTGGAAAAGCAAGGAAACATGTAATAGAGTTGTATCTCCTTATATCATTTAAAACACAGATATATTTAAGGCACTTTAAAAAACTTGCTTTCTTAAGAAAATTATTTATAATTCCAATAAGGGAAAGACCATCCCAACTTGAGCAAGCCTACAAAACAAAGGTCACGGAGGAAGCCTTAACCAGCTGAACAATCTTGCCAGCTCCTAGTTAAAGGTCTGGTAGTGAGTGTTCAGGGTGACTCACACATGGCTTGCCAGACAGCACCTAGCTCAGGCTAAGAATAGGAAAGACACATGAATGGTCAAAGAACACTTGGGGGTGCTGTAATTGCCAGACTGGTGATAGCTGTAATTACAGGTTTAATCCCTGACAGCCATCTGATACATCAAAAATGCCATTTGCCATGTTAGCAATAAAGGCTATTCAAAGTAATGCCCATTCTAAATCAACCCCAAAGACTTAAATCAAATGGACAAGGCCCAAGACAGTTTAAAGATCGAGTATTTTTCTGAGAACTCAGTAACAAATCATTAAACCACATTCACACAAGTTCATGATGATCAGATGCTAATTAAATTGCCTATAAAAACAAAAATCAATATCCCACAGAAGAGAATAGGACTTAAAATCTCTATAATATACTATCTATAATGTCTAGTATACAATTAAAATTTACTAACAAGTTGGGCAGTGGTGGTGCATGCCTTTAATCCCAGCACTAGGGAGGCAGAGGCAGGAAGATGTCTGGGAGTTTGAGGCCAGCCTGGTCTATACAACGAGTTCCAGGACAGGCCCCAAAAGCTACAGGGAAACCCTGTCTCGGAAAACAAAACAAAAAACTGACTAACAGAACATGACACACATTAGGGAAGGGGAAATATAGCAGTCAACAGCAGTGGAAAAGCACCAGGGCAGAGTCAAGGACTTTAAAGTAAACATTGAAAACCTATTTAAGTAACATAAAAACACATAGTTTGGGAGGATGGTGGCTCAGTGGTTAAAATCACTTACTGTTCTTCCAGAGAACCTGGGCTCAGCTTCCAGCACCCACATCAGGTGGCTCACAACCTCCTGTAAGTCCAATTGCAGGAGATCTGACCCCTCTGACTCCAGCAGCACCTGCATACAAGTGGTTCAAATAAACCTACACAGGAATGCACGCCTGGGCATGCACACTCACAAATACACTCACAAATACACACACACACACACACACACACACACACACACACAGAAGTAAATCTTTTTTAAAATGATATTTTAATGAATAAACTCTAGATAATCTTGGCAGAGAAGTGAAAAATTATTTTATTTTAAAATGTATGTGTGTGTATGTGTTGTGATCCAGCTGCCCTCACTCCCCGCCTGACAATGGAACTTCCTTATGGTCTGTAATTGACAAGAACGTTTGTGTTCTTTCTGGCCAGTGGTTTTCCACAGAAACAGTAGGCTTTAGGTCAGGACAAAATAAAGGTTGCTGTTCTTCCACTTGAAGAGAAGACTCTGTGTCTCAATCCCAGCACCCCCTGCCAGTCTTGGCGTCCAGGCCGCGCCGTGTATGTGTGTATATGGTGTATATGTTGCAAACATGAATATATAGGTTTGCACGCCCATATGCACAGACCACAGCAAGAATTCAAGAGTCTTCCTCTATTATTCTATGCATCATTGTGATAGGGTCTCTGACTGAAGTGAAGCTTGCCATTTAGGCAAGGGATCTGCCTGTTTCAACCCCCCCAATGCTGAGATTACAGGCATCTGTGTCCATGCCCCGCTTTTTAGATGGATCCTGGAGATTCAAACTCAGGTCCCCCTGCTTGCAGAACAAGCATCTTACCCAATGCACCATCTCCTCAACCCTGGAGGTGGACATTTTACAAATTCAAATGGGAATGGTATAACTGAAAAATAAAGTCACATAAAGGATTTCACCGAATGGGTTTAGCGGCTGAGAGTGGAAGGCAGAAGCACAAGTGTGTGACCAGAAGAGGCAATCAGCAGAAAGCACACCAAAGAGCAAATTACATACGTGCACAACAAAAAGGACACTTGTGTAAGAGAATCTATGCATACAGAAGCATTCAGTGACAGTCTAAGCAAACCAGAGTTAAAATAGTACTGATGCATTGACTATAATACACCAAGGGCTGGCAGAGGGCAGCTCAGTGTGGAGCGCTTAGCTGGCATGTGTGAGGCTCTTGGTTCAATTCCTAGTACTATTAACACACTCTGCCATGTGCCTCATAAGCCTCTGCTGTCAGCCCAAGAATGAACTGCTTTTTTACACAACAAAGAAGTTCTTCTTTAAAACTATTCAAGTTTATAATATTCTAGCGGACAGTTGTCTCTCCATGCTGATAGGTCCTAAGTGAAGTCAACCAACCACTGATGGGAAATATCTAGAGCAAAGCAAAAGCACCCTGGGCTATCCTGAAGACATACAACCTTTCGTCATTCTTCCCTAGTCCTGCAGTAAAACAACTATAGAGCATTTACAGTGTACTAGGTATTGTGAATAATTTAGAGATGATTTAAAGTACACAGGAGAACAGGCATAGGTCAGATCCAACACTATACTATTAAGGAACTTAGCATCTGCGCATGTTCTTTTCTCCCTGTTTTCTGGAATCAATCTACCACAGATGCTGACAGGTGGCCGACTGTATTACAATCTCAAAATGTTTATACTAATTGAGTGGGGGGAAAAGGAGCTAGTCTGAAGTAGCTCTTAAGGATGCTGCAGAAATGCAATAAAAATTAAGACCATTTAAAGTATGAGAACTGAAACAGTGCAGGAGAATTGAGGAGGCTGAAACACTGAATTCAGCGTAACATATGCAGTTTGGGCTGGGTGTAAGCCATTATGCTAGGTAACAGGGATGCAAAGGTAATAAACAGAAAAGACACCACACACAAACAGCTACCAAACAAAGATGTGAAGATGTTAATGTCAGCCGGGAAGTGATGGCACATGCCTTTAATCCCAGCACTCGGGAGGCAGAGATAGGCGGATCTCTGAGAGTTCGAAGTCAGCATGGCCTACAAGAGCTAGTTCCAGGACAGGTCAGGCTTTTACACAGAGAAATCCCGTCTTGGAGTAAAAAGAAAAAGATACTACGTTGACTAGAGTATATGGAAGTGAGGAAAGTTGAGAAAGGAAGATAATCCATGAATGTGGTATAAAAATAGTGAGGGCCTGCCCTGGAGAAGGAAAGGAAGAGAAAGAGGTCCAGTCTGAAACACAATGTCAACATACAAGACTGGAGTCACCAACTAGAAGTGAAGGAAAATGCCAAATGTCCTCTAACGTTCCAGCTAGAGAGAAGTACAGTAGGTACCCAGAGAAGGTAAGTATGTTTGAGGAAAAAGGTGAACTTGACTTAGCTTAGGTTAAACTTCTAAACAATAAGTAAAAGACAATGGTAAGCCAGGTACAGCCTGCACACCTGAAATCCAAGCGGGGGCTGCAGCAGAAGGATGACTAGGAACAGGGTGGCCTAGGAGTTGAAGGACAACCTGGCAGCGTAACAATATCCTGTCTCAAACAAACAAAAATGTAAAGAGAAAAAAAATGAAATAAAAATTGACATTAAGAAATAGATACTCAAAATTGGAAAATCTGGGAGTCAAAGTTCTTAGTATAAACTAACAGCATTCAGTGAGTTTCTGTAACAATCCATGCACAGTGCAATGACTGAGCGATAACAACAGACAATCGCACACAAGTCACCTAACAGTTGTACAAGGAAGACAGCACTTCATGTTAAAGATGAGAAAATTAGGAACGAAAAGACTGAAGTAGTGCTAGGGTTTGGATCAAATTCAGAGCAAGCTCTCTTACGCAGTGAAAGGCACCGAGCTGAACACTTGTACAGCTTTTCTGAATGACCCTAACTAACGTAATTAGGTCAGCCAAGTCTGTCGTGCTGTACTTTATATAGGAAAAGTACAGAAAGCTAAATGAAAAATGGTCTAGAATTTCATCAAATGTCTAATGACCATCAAGCATGAAAACCAATGCCCAATGTAAAATGACACACAGCATATGTGAAAAAGGCAGTTTCTCCTGCCAGCAAACAGTCGAAATGCTAAGTAAAGCAAAGGCTGGAAGGGATTAGCCGAAATGTCAGAAGACAGCCTTTCACTTTTACCTGCTCATCCTTATAAACATCCTCCTTCCCCAGGCATGCTTTCCAAACAGACAGTTTCCATCGAAGCAGCAGAAGGCCCAAGGCAAGCTCTGCCATCCAGTAACTGTCAGAGAGATTACTCTTTCATCTGTTTGGGAGGTCATGCCCACACTCACATCAGCTACACAGACAAATAACATTATACCTGTTGACCCATGCTTCTTCAGTGCCTAATGAGACAGACATTCTGCATTATGGATGTTAGCTGTGAATGTTTTTTCTAAGTTTTGACAGCAAGTAAATGCTATAAACTGAGCTCAAGTGTGGTTAGATCATCTACCATAACCTTTCAAATACTTTTTACAAACCTTCCCCCAAATAGAAAACTATAACCAGCTATGCTATCTGGAAGAAGTGTAAATCATTCACTCCCCATCCACAATAAACTGGTGTATGTATAATTTTGGAAGAGTGTGTAAACAGAAGTGAGTGAGAGGCTAGCCACTTTGTCTAAGGATGAAGATTGAAAGCCCACTTCGCATGTCTTCTAGTCATGGCTTAGAATAGTAAGAACTGTTGGCCAACATCTAAATATTTGGCTTTTTCATTGTTTTCCTCAACTTGATCAGTCATAAATAAGTAACCTGTTTATTATAGTTGAGAAAGTGTGCAACCCACCAGGGTCAGATGCTGCGTGGATTTATTAAAACATTATTATTATTATTATTATTTTACTGTTAACTAATTATTCATATCCAAAGGATTGTATCTCATATTGAAAAAGTTTCGTCACAATTTTCAACTTTACATTATTTTTCAGTTTTCTATCTCCTCCCAATGTTATTATTAATAAGTAGCCCCTGGGTAACAGTAATCATTTATGAGATTTTAGACATTTCTAAATTTTCATTTGTGTGTGTGTGTGTCCCTGCAGAGGCCAGAGGGAGCACCAGAGATATAGGTGGTTGTGCGCTACCAAAAGTGGGGGTGCTGGAGACTGAACTCTGGTATTCTGGAAGAACAGGACGTGCTCTTAAATGCTGAGTCATCTCTCCAGCTCCATTTTGTTAGTTTTGTAAGTAGTTTCTGAAGAAATAAATGTTTTGACAAAAATGCGCTAGAACTATAAATACCACCACCCCACATGAAAGACAGTAGATTTTATTCAAATTCATAAATATGTGTATTTCAGCAGTCTATGGCCTCCTGAAGCAACCAATTTAGGCAGGTTTTTTTTTTTCTTGTATGAAAGCACGAAGACCAAAGTTCAAGCCCGCAGAGCAGGTGTGGTGGTGCACACTGGGAACCAGGATTCCAGAGGCTGAGACAGACTCTAAGGCCAGTCCGGGATACACCGTGAGGTGAGTGAGACAGACTCTAAGGCCAGTCCGGGATACACCGTGAGGTGAGTGAGCCTGGACTACAGAAGACTATCTCCAAACAAAATAAAAAGAAAGTTCAACAATCAACAATTAAGACTGTATCAAATTAAAATCCTTCTGTATAGCAAAGAAAACAATCAAATAAAAAAGCCTAAATAACAGGAGTAAAGTCTTTACTAGCTATATATCCAACAAAGGATTAGTTTATGTAGAATACACAAAGAACTAAAAAAAAAATTAAATAATAACAAATAAAAAAACCCAGCCAATAGGTGAGCTAAGGAAAATGAACAGGCAGTTCTCAAAAGATGAAATGGCCAATGAATATATATATATAAAAAGTTTCTTCTTTCTAGACATTTGAGAAATGCAAATCAAAACCACATTGACGTTCTATTTTACCTCAGTCAGAATACCAGTCACCAGGAATACAAATCACAACAGATGCTGGCAAGGAGATGGATAAAAGGGAATCCTTATATATGGCTGGTGGACGTGCTAACTAGTTCAGTCACCATGGAAATCAGTGCAGAGGTGTCTCATATGACCCAGCTATACAATTCCTGGGTGTTTACCCAAAGGACTCTGAGTCAATATATCACAGAGATACTGGTCTATTAATGCTAACTGCAACATAACTCACAAGGCAAAGTTATGAAATCATCTTAAGTTGTCTGTCGACAGGAACGAAGCAAGAAAAGGTGGCAAACATACACAAAAAAACTTTTCCAGCTTTAAAACAGAAAGCAGCTATGCTATTTGCAGGAAATGAATACAAACGGATAATCATACTAACTGAATTAAGTCAGTATCAGAAAAATATTGTATGTTTTCTCTCACTTGTAATTTCTAGATTTTTATATATAGTTGAATAAAATCACAAATGCATATGTGAAATGAAAGAAGTGAAACTGCCTCGGGCTGCGGTTCTCAACCTTCCTAACACTGCAGCCCTTTAATACAGTTCTTCATGTTGGGGTGACCCCAACCATAAAATTATTCTCATTGCTACCTCGTAACTGTAATGCTGCTCCTGTTACGAATCATAGTGTAAATATCTGTGTTTTCTACTGGTCTTAGGCAACCACTGTGAAAGGGTCATTTGACCCCCAAAGAGGTCATGACCCACAGGTTGAGAATAGCTAGTCTAGGAGGTCAAAAGAGACAACTAAAAAGAGGGAGGGATTAGAAAAGTCAGGGTAGGAGGCATGGGAGAATATGTTCAACATAAAATATTTACCTGCATAAAAAATTCAAATTAAATTTAAAAATTAAAGTTCAAACTTCCAAATTAAAAAAGAACAATCATTTGACATTAATTAATAATAATAAGAAAGCACCCTTCAGGAAAATAATCATATTTTCTGGTTAAGCACTCAAGAAGAATGGTTTTAATTCTGGTGAAGGTAGAGCTTAAAACCCTGGCATTTACAGCAAACCCAAGCTGGAGAGAAAGACTACATAAGAGACATTTACTGTTCAGAATTATGCTACAGTGTAAACACTTTTATCATTGTATCACAATATAAATTCCAACAGCTCAAGCTCTCAACTGAGTCTAAGACCTTATAATGTGGAATAATTTGGCTAGATAAAAGGAGTGTAACTGGTTTTATTCCATTTGGCATATTTTCAACATTTCTGAAACGCCAAGTTAGCCAAATATAGAACTTTTTTTTTTTAATGAGTGAAAAAAGTTTCTGCCAAGAGTTAAGAAGCCAAGCTCCCTTTTAAATAATAATAACATTTAAAAAAGCACATTAGAAACAGTTTTCAAATGTTACTTTCTGTTACATTAGGACTTACCCACAATAATCTACCAAGAAACAAGAACTAAGACACAGTAATAGCAATATAACTTACTTCATATGTGCTTCAAGACTGCTTTTGGACAAGACACTTTTTTAGAGAAACCTGTTAAACTTTGTGTCATAAATTGTAGCTGTTGAAAAACATACCAGGACATTTGACATTTAAGAAACAGCTGGGCTGAGGCTCAGGGAAAGATGTTGTCCAGCACAAACAAGGCTCTAGGTTTAATCCCAAAAAAGAGATCGGGGAGAAGTCAGGTATCTTCTGTTCTCTACACAGGCACCACCATTACTTAAAGCAACTTAGCTATGGCTACTCCTCAGAATATTTAATTGGGCACTCCCAAGTAAATCCTTTAACAATCATGGCACAGAAATATCTCAGTTGGAATGGACACGAGATCTTAGTTTTTCATTATCCAAACAATTTGTCAAGTAAGAGCACAGGGCAAAAGAGGAAATTAATATTTTCCTATTAAAAGGAAAACAGTTAATTCTTTAGGTCATGATGAAAACTGTAATATGCCTATTTTGGAAAGGACTTAGTTTAAAACTTTATGAGTCCTAGGCATCATGGCAATTTAGTAAGGCTATCGTGTTGAGATACAGCTTGGATGGACACGCGAATGCTCCAGTGATCATCTCTGAAAGTGCCACCTCTCAAGTGATCATCTGTTCGGAGGGAAGCAGAGCTGCAAGGCACACACACGGCCTGCAGACTGTGAGTAACCACAGCGCTCCCACAAGCTTCTTTTCTGAGGTTCCTCTCCTATAAAAAAGAGGAAATGGCTTCTGCCAACCTTACCTCAGACGCTGACTGAATAAAAGGACAATGAGCATGAAGCAGAAAGCAGCATATACTGAGAGTGAGCTGGCGAAGGGACTGGTGGTGCAGGCCAGCAGTAATCCCGGCTATTCAGGAGGCTAGCCCAGGAAGATTCCAAGTTCAAGGCCAGTCTAGAAAGGAAAGGATGGAGGAAGGGGGCTGGGGCTCTATTTGGGGATGAGTGCACTTGCCCAAGGGTGTGTGTGAGGCCCTAGGCTCCACATCCAGCAATGAAAGGGGAGAAGGGAGTAAATGGGTTTAAGCTTTTATTTTTCTCACATTTTCTAAAACCCAGTATAGATATTTTGTGGACTTTACAGTCAATTGTAATTCACTGCTACATGAACATGAAAAAAGGCATAGGATTATGTAGGTTATATAGTCATTGCCTTAGGTTCTTCAACCCAAATTAGGGTTTTAACATCTGGTTATTTAACTATACTAATGAATGTGTATAAAATTTCAGGTGACTTATAAATTTCTTTAGTTTATGGCACTTTCATAAAACAAAACAAAACGAAACAATGAAGTGACGAGTTTGTCCAGTTCCGCGGTTTTTCTGTCAAGGTGTTTCTAGGCACTTGGCAGTTTGTAGTTTCATCACATCTGTAAACCCTCATGAAGACCCTGACTCACAAGACCAGCCCCCTAGAGGTGGAGCCCAGTGTTATGGAGAATGTGAAGGTTAAGATCCAGCAAAAGAGGGCATCCTTCACTCCCCCCAGCAGGGACTCATCTTCGCAGGCAAGCAGCTGGAAGACAGTCACACTCTTTCTGATGACAACATTCAGAAAGAGTCAACCCTGCACCTGGTCCTCCGTCTGAGGAGTGGCTATTAGTGATGCAGTCTGCATTCCCAGGGGGGCAATGATGACATTACTCTGCACAAAAGCCATTTGCCCCCAATTTAAGTTTAGAAATTACAAGATTCAGTAATAGCTGAATTTGTTAAAAATGTTAACAAAGGTTGTGTTGCATGGATAAAAAAACAATGAAAAAGGTACATCGGCAGACTATATAGGGAACACTGTTCAGTTTTGGAACATCTTTTTCTTCTGCAATTGATCACAAATGTTCCGAGAAATTATGGCTTACATAAACACTCTTTAATATGCTTTCTAATACTTTCTGGTCACTTTGAAATCTATGATTTGGTTTTGAGAGCAGTTACCTAAAATATGGAAATGGAGAGACACTTGAGAATGAGTGCACGGTTACGCCTGTATTAATTTAAACACTGTTTCATTCAAGTATTTTACATTCTAGTGTTTCTCTTGTAAAAGTCACACAACCGGTGGAGAAAAACCTAGCAATCACAGCTATGCAAAATGAAATATTATCTTATGTGAGAAAAGTAGATCGGGGGAGGGGGAGGGAAATGGGAGGCAGTGGCGGGGAAGAGACAGAAATCTTTAATAAATAAATAAATTAAATAAAAAAAAAGAATGAGGCACTGCTAAGAGGCTTCGCTAAGGGGAAGGAGCAGTATTTCATCCAGCGTGCTACAGAGACCTATGTTTGCTTATGTTCACAACAGGCTCTCTTAGGGAAAGGGCTTTGTGAATGCCATATGATACGGCAAAGGACAGAATGACCCTGTGGGGGTTCCAGTGACAACAGACCAAACACAGAATCACATTTGACAAGATCAAATGTTTAAGAACACAAGCAAGAAGAGATAATAAATGTAAGAAAAACTGTATCAAATGAATACTGGAAACCTCTGGAGCCAGCAGCATCGGGTTCACGCCTATAATCCCCTAAGTCTAGAGACTAGCAGAAGGATCCTGAGTTCAAGATATGCAGTAGGACATGGTACACTCCTGCTTCCCATCACACACACACACACACACACTATATATATATATATATATATATATATATATATATATATATATATATATATACACACACACACACACACACACACACACACACTCCTAAAATGTTAACACTCAATTTATGAGCTCTACAGTCCAGGTGTTAATGAAGTAGGGCATTGTTGCTGTCTAGACCCCTATTATACCCAAATTATCTTCTAAAATAAGAAGCTGGAGCTAACACTCAGTGGGTAGAATAATTAGCCATTCAAGCCTGACAACCCAGCTTTGCGCCCAGGGACTCATAAAAGGTTGGATGCAGCGGCTTGCATCTGTAATCCCAGCATTCTCACAGTGAGATGGGAGGTAGGGACACCGGAGGCCAGCAACCCAGAATACACGGCATAGCATTGCAGCAGAAACAAGACAGAAGGTAAGAGTCAACTTTCGAAAGTTGCCCTGACCTCCACACATGTGCCATGGTGTGCACATACATGCACAATTATACACACAATAAATAAAAACATAAAACTTTTAGAGACCAAAACCCTGAAAAGAATGTCTTTAAAAAGTGAACATATTACTTTTAAGAGCTATCATTTTCTATTACTGTCAGTAATGCACTACGCAAAGCTCCTAACATGTGGACATGTGAGTATGGAAAAGGACATACAGAACCAGAGCAGTTTGAAAACTAATGCTTTAGAGAAAAGTAATAGAGACTTTGAGCTTTACAAAGTTAAAAAAACAAAACCAAAACCACTCTCTTCCCCTGTTCTTCAAAAACTTCAACTTCAGTTACATTAAAGTAGATCTCATTCCAAATCCCACATAGAAAATAAATGATTACACAGAGAAGAGGAAGTTCAAACACCCTCAGAGCCTCTTCTAAAAAATAAGCCAGTAAAAGCACAGATGTGCTGATGGAACTGGAGTTTGAGGGACTAGCAGAGAAAACTGTAAGGAAATGCATGGTACAAAGATGAGGGAGAAGGCTGGGTATGTGCCACGAAGTTACGATTCTGTCTACTTGGAAGGCTGAGGCAGGATGGTTATGACTTCAAGGGTAGCATTGGCAACATAGCAAAATCCCTGTTCCTTATGGGAAAAACATGGATGTTGTGAGTAACACTCAGTGGACGAGCACTTGCACGTGGGTTAGGTTACATCCCTAGAAATGCAAAACAAAGGGCACCACGTTTAAGGTGCCTACATAGTGAGACCAGTCAGAAATAAGGGGCGGGGGTGGGGGTAGAGCAAGGGACCTGAATTTGGATTCTCAGTACCTTCATCCAAAACAAAATAAAACCAAATACCAAAACCAACCACACAAAAAAGGACAGGTGGCAAGTGCCTGTAATTTCAGTTATGGGAGACGGAAATGGAAGAATCTGGACATGTCTAGCCAGTCAGTGAGAGACACATGCACGCACACACGCTACTATTGTAGATTGCTCATTTTAATTCATGATATACATGTTATATGTAAAAGAGTGTGTGCAACTAAATTTTGCCTACAAGAAGCTTTTTGCAACATGGATGCACTTTTGCCCTGTCACATCTGGCAGGTGAGGGCAGGAGATGGGAGATGCATTACACCTTCCATTTCCAAGGATCCAAGCTATTATGTATTTATTTACTGATGGTCTCATATTGGTTAGCTTGGCCTTGAACTTGATCCTCCTGCTTCAGTCCCCAAGTTCTGGAATTGTAGGAGTGTATCACGTCTGTTTTTTATCAAAATATTAAATTCAGTAGGAAGACTAATATTGTAAATAGTGACACATATTACAACCTATATTATCTGATCCATTAAAATGTGTCTACTGGGAAAGCTTGAATGATAACTGTAGCCCATCCACATGCCTGTAACTACAGCTCTAGAGGAAGTCTGACAGAGTGAACCAAGTGATTAACCCACTGCCTCTTGGTCTTTTGGCCAACATTGTATAGTTAAAATTCATAACTCAAATTCACCTCTAAGGAACAAAATTACATTTACTTTTTGAGAAGTCAAAAACCAGTTCCTGAGTTTCCCTTGAGGAGATGTTGTTAGTTATGTTGTGTCAACAGATGAGTGTGAACACAAGAACCAATCAACCTCCCATGCGCCCACGGTGACATATAAGTCCAAGACTCTGACCTAGTTTGAGAGCAAAATCAATTTACAAAGCTCCTGTGTTTGCAAAAACACCAGAAAGAAAACAAATTTAGAATTTTTCACAATATCAAACATTATTCGTCTTCATCCCTTTAAGGAAAACACAGACAATTGATCCTGGGGATGTGGCTCTGTGGTAGTGCTTGCCTAACTCATGCAAATCCTGGGATTGATTTCTAGCACTGAGGGGGAGGGGAGAGAAGTCACTAAAGCAACTTACCTAGTTATTGTATGGATTCTCCTTTGATTCATTTGTCTTTCAAAGGGTAGTATTTTCCCAATTTTACTGCCCATTGCAAATACACAAGTGGTCAACTTCGGTTGCTTACTTAAACTATGTTTTTTAATTTAAGATATATTTATAAACTGCTTTTTAATATTTTTGGCCAAGGTATCCCCTCCCCCACATCCCTTTTTAAACTAGAAAGGGATTTTCTGAAGAGTAAGGTGTAAGTCACTGAAACTAAACTCATTTGGCCTAAGCATTTCCAACCATGCTATCCTAAATGTTTAGACTACAGTCCTTTAAATTTCTCCACAGGCCACCCCCCTGGGGAGCACGTGCTGTTACTGGGTTTGGTCCAGGTGGGTTTCTCTATCAGATGCTACACTACAACCAGAACTCCACTCGATTCTGACTTTAGGCTCTGTTCCAGGATCTGTTTTCC
This sequence comes from Microtus pennsylvanicus, assembly GCF_037038515.1. NCBI lineage: Eukaryota > Metazoa > Chordata > Mammalia > Rodentia > Cricetidae > Microtus > Microtus pennsylvanicus. The sequence goes on along the minus strand of NC_134589.1, from coordinate 35,456,097 downwards.
CAAAATACAGAATCCAATCCCAAAACATGAAATTGCCATACAGAGCCTTAGGTGAGTTGACTTCCCAGGAGAGTTCACAGGCTGTTTGTCCCAGCTCCCCCAAACAGTTCTCGCGACTGTATCCCCTGAGGATCCTGTTGTCCATTCTGCTCACCTACACCTTCTTCCCTTCTTTCCTGTGTCAGATTAAATACCACTTCCTCAGGAAGCCTTTCCCGACCCATAAAGATCTGCTGTACCGGTAATTCTCACGGTTCCTATGACTTCCTTCAGCACAACCGTGACCGCTTTTACTGTCATGTTACTGTTCCTTCCTAGACTGAGATCTGCAGGAGAAAAGGGTAGTGCTGTGCTCCCAGGACAGGTAAAAAAGGAAGGCTGAGACATTATTCTGGCTAGTTTTATAATCTGAATAGTTTTGCTGTAATCTCGTATCTGTATGTACCTCACCAATTTGTGATGCGGGTGACCGAATTTTAATGCTACCATTTCTGTAGTTGTAATTATGTAGTGAATTTGTTTCAGATACCCATTTAAAAGGTAGCTTTGTTATATGTGACTCAGTTGCATTAAAAGAAAATCATGTTTTTCTTAGTTATGCTTCCTACCAGCCTCTACTCATAGAGAAGCCTGGGTTCCCTCTCACGCCCCTCATGTACTTCAGTCTAGTGTGCAGAAAGTTTTCTTTTAAACTATTATACGATTAAGTATGTTCTTACAGAAAGATCAGAAGCATCTGGGAAAGGTGGATATGAAAAAAAAAATCCTCACCGGGAAAGTTAGCTTAATGCTCACCCTTCGGAGTGGCCCATTATCAACGTTTCATAGTGGGTTTCTTTATTTCCAAGTCCCTGAAGAATGAGTAGTAAATTATGACTTGAACTAAACAAGTCACACTTGGCTCCGAAATGAAATTTCCCTACCTCTACTTTCTAGTCCCCAGGGTGGGAAGAGGAAATCCTGTCACAGCCAAAGAAGTCATAGTTTTGGCTCTAACATACATTTTCCTGTCTCTCTAAAAGCCAAGCTCTGCTAGCAAGACTGTAAAGTCTCAGGCCAGTATTTTAAGCTGTGTTTAAATTTTTTACCTCCATAATCTTCCTTAAACTTAAAAATTAGTACCATAAAATTAATGTCATTGCCTTCTTTTTCTCACTCAAATCACTTTTCTAACTCAGACATGAACCTCAACTTTGAAAAATGTGAATTCAAATGAAAGACAGAAAATAATGCAGCGGTTAATCTGTTTCATTTCTATTAGAATACAGAAACTGTTTTTTACCTATAGATGGCTTCCATTCAATTCTGTGTGACAAACAGTATTATAAAACCGCGAAGTTCTAGGTTAAAGTCCAGCAATTTGAAGCTGTTTTGGGCGATGCGTTTATGGGAATCATTGATCTTGTTATTTCCTTTTATAGAAAAAAAGAGTATGGGAACGCACTCTAGGGGACAAGTGAAGAGTCACACCTATATGTTCTCCTGAGAGAGCAGGCGAGCTTATAGTGAGGAGTATGGGTTCCGGGACAACCACTCACTTGATGCTGTATGGCAAAGGAAGGGAAGTTCATCTCAAGATTAAAAGATCCTGTCTGAGCTGACAGTACAAGGAAGTGTCCTACTGATCTTGAGGAAAGGTCAATGTGCTGGGAGAGGACCTCCAAGACAGCCCTATAGCAGCAGCTCGGAGCAGTTTCCAAGAAACTAAAGCGGCTCCTGAGTTCTGAAAATTCTCAGCCCTCTAAACACAAGACACTGAACTCAATGAACCTGAATGAGCTTGAAAGTGGACCCCAAACTACAGCTGAGAATGCAGCCTATGGAATCCCGAGAAGACCCAGGTAAGCCATGATCTTCAGTGTAAACCACCTGGCAGAGTATAGACATGAACAGTCAGCAACAACACAATGAATGGACCCTTGTGCGTGTGCATTAGGAAATAATAAGGGCCTGTGTGGTGACACATGTTCTTAATCCTGGCACTCAGAAGGCAGAGGTAGGCAGACCTCTGAGTTTTAGGGCAGTCTGGTCTACATAGAGAGTTCTTGGCCTGCCAAGCCTACATAGTTAGACTCTGTTTTTAAAAAAACAAAAACAAAAAACGTAAGTTATCTAATCCTAAGTGGCCAGTCCTGTTAAAACAGGTTCAAGTAATATTAAACAGACTCAGGTTACACTTGCATACTTATTTGTACATATATAACAATAATAATTAAAGAATATGAGGCCATGAATTTGAAAGGGAGTGGAGGGGGCATTTGAGGGGTTGGAAGAAGGAGATGATGTAATTATATTTTAATTAGAAGAAAAAACAAATTAAAAAGTAATAGCCAGGTGTGGTGACATGCACTTTTAATCCTAGCACTCTGGAAGGCAGGGGCAGGTGGATCTCTGTGTAGTTATAACTCTAAACATAAACACTAACAAAAAGACTAAAACCTACAAAAGGAAGGAGGAAAACATTAAAATACAGGCTGGGATCCTTGAAGTTTGAAACACGATGACTAATATGGAGCCCAAGAAGTTTCAGTGTTCAGACCACTTCAGATTTTCAGATGAGAGATACTCACAGTAAAGTCTGCACATAGGAAATACCTTTGGATATAGGACATTCAGTCTCTAGTGTATATAAAACAACTGAACACGAAAAGGGCAAGAGTGAATGATCTACAAAACAAAAAGCACAAGACACGGAAAACAAATTGCCAATGGTAAGTTCTTCCTCACTATGAACTGTGTTAAATACAAACGGGTTAAACTTTGTAATTGACAGAGATTGGCAGGATGAATCGGGGGAAAAAAATTCTATCACAATTTGCTGTCTACAAATGACTCAATTTGATATAAGAAGTTGGAAATTTATTTCGTATTGAATATAAAAATCTATTCACCAAGGGTCATACACCTAAATTTAAATTTATATAAAAAAAAACAAAAGAAAATATCTGTGGCAAACTTTTCATGACTTTGGATTTGCTAGCAACTTCCTAAAGCAGGAAGTAGTTTAACTGGATTTCACCAAAGTATAAAAATTTTGTATTTCTTTTATACTCCATTGTGGTATACAAATAATTATTTTTCAGTAACTGGTGCTGGCCAGTCACACTCTGTAATGTGTGATCTATAATAAATAATTATTGCTTCAAGTCTCTAAGGTTTAGATTTGTCATATAGGACTGATCCAGACATATGACAATGTGAAATATACGTTCCTTTACATCTGATATTCCTGAAAAAGAAAATACTACTGGAGCTGGGGAGAGGGTAAAAACGTTTGCTATGCAGGCAAGAAGACCTGGGTTGGAATGCCTAGCGACCATACAAAAAGCCAGGTGTGGCCACACATACCTGAAATCTAAATGCCGAGGAGACAGGTGGATCCCTAGAGCTCTGGGGTCAGCTAGCTAAAACAGTGAGCTTCAGGCTCAGTGAGAGACCTGTCTCAAGCAAGTAAGTCAGAGAGTGATAGAAAAGACCCCTGACGTCTTCTGTGGCTTCTGTGTATGCAGACACGGGCACATACAAACATGTGCATATCCACCTTATGGCACCCAAAAGCGGGAGGACTGACTAACAGAGAAAGAAAGCATTAACAACCCAAGTTCTGTATAACAGGCCCAAAATTACATTTGTTGAAGGCAGAACAAAATAAAAAGAAATTAAGGATTTTTCTTCTAAACATTTTTTAACTTAAAGAATTTTTGAAAAACAAGCAAAGAATATAACAAATACTTAAATGTTAAACATTTCTGAAACCTTTTTGGGAAAAGGAAAAGTATCTTTTGATACTATCTCTTCTTAAATGTAATGAGTATTGTAAGTCTGACATGAGACCTTTTGGGCATCACTACTTTGTAGCTATTAATACTCAGTGTAGCCTAGTAGTAGCCATAAAATCTGTCATCTTTTCCATTTGTGAAGAATGTGTAGATTTAGAGTATGAGTACAAATGGAAAGAATCTGTTTAAGGGGGAATGCATTTAAGATGCTAGAAGAATATGCAGTGTACGAGAGGAAAGAGGTTGTCCATATTTATCAAAAGCACATCCACACAACCCTGCAGGGCCAGTGTAAAGCGGCAAGACATCAGTAGGCAACCACAACGGTGGGCCAACAGCAGGTGTACCAAAGCACATGTCACCACCCCACAACAGTTGTCTGGGCAACACTAGCCATTTCAGAATAGCAGACACAGCCTAGCATGCTGGCCAAAGTAACACTGGGAGTTGCAGACAACAGAAGTTGTCAAGGCCAGCAAACTCTAGAAGGATTAGATCAGGAGGCACTGGATGACATACCCTTGTGAGGATGTAGAAATTCTGAATAAGTTTAGATTTTTGGAAAACTCAAAGCTGATGAAATAACTATTATTTATTTATTGTTAATGTTACCCCAAACTGTTCTACACTAGAGAATTAAAAGTAGCACATATAATTTATAGTGCTTACTAACATACTAACAATAACGAAGGTAACTATGCTACTGAAAGAACTTGTATTTTGGCATGATACCTTAGCTGGCTGTATGCCATGAGTAAGGGTATAGATCATACTCAGTGGGCCAGCTCAGTGGCTAGGAAGTGCCAAGTCTTGTTCTCTCTTTGCTAGCACCTTCAAAAGCCAGTGGGAAACACAGAAAACTCTCCCTGAGATGCTACTGCCAGCTGTGGTGCTAACTTTGGGTGCTGACTTGACCACTTGACTAAGGGATGCTGAGGAAATCATTTCTTCTGGGTCTGACCGCATGTCCCGGTATTGGTTTGTGGGTCAGCAAACTCAGTGAGGAAGACGTTCAGCTGTGGGCCACAGGGAAGTAAATGAAGGCAAAGAGAGAAAGCTCTCTAGCTGCCCCTCTGAAGCTGACACATTTTTCTGCTACAGTTAACTTTGGATGTTAGATTTTAAGTTCTTTGGCCTTGGGACCCTGAAACTTGCCAGGGCTGTCCCTGGGTGAGGGGGGGAGATGACCTTTGACCGTGGATGGAGCTACATCATCAATGCCTGTGATTCTAAGTCTTTCAGCTTCTTGAACTGAGCCATGCAATCAGCTTGCATTTGGCTTTTGCTGAACTTTTCAGCTAGCTCCTGTAACTGAATGAATATAGACACATGCAAGTACCTACATGTATACAAATACAAACACACACATGCACGTTCATTTTTGTTTTGTTTTTCGAGACAGGGTTTTTCTGTAGATTTAGAGCCTAGCCTGGAATTAGCTCTTGTAGACCAGGCTGGCCTCGAAACTCACAGATACTGCCTGCCTCTGCCTCCTGAGTGCTGGGACTAAAGGCGTGCGCCACCACTGCCCATTTACATTCATTTTTTAGTTGGTTCTGTTTCTCTGGAGAAGCCTAATACACCACTTAGCACTTACTGCGATGAATAAAGTTAGAATAAAGCTCAGGAAGCAAACACTGATAATGAAACAAAACTTTTTTTGGTCTGGACCAGTGATTCTCAATCTTCCTAATGCTGTGTCCCTTTAATGCAGCTCCTCATGTTGTGGTAACCCCTAAGCACAAAATTATTTCTGTAATGTAATACTACTTCATAACTGTAAATCATACTGTTTTTGGAGATAGAGGTTTGCCAAAGGAGTAGCAATCCACAGGTTGAGAACACCTGGTCTAGATGCTGCTTTAGGCATGACTCTCCTAGTTAGAGCCACAGCAAAATAGAGCAAACATTCTCAAGGCGTAGATGCCAAAAGAAGGGCTCTAGCAGGCTCAAGCAAACACGGCAACAACAGGGTTTGTCTTTTACCCTTCTCCCCTTGCTACAAACTGCTAGATTATATTCCTAAAGCCAGCCACCTTGTCTGTTCCCTTATTTGGCACTTTCTCTCCCGATGTTGACAACCAATGTCCATCTTTTGAAGTCCAGCAATCAAAATTCCTCTTTTGGCAAGTCTTAATTAACATGCCCAATCAAAACAAACCAACTTATCATAAAGTGGGGTTCCCCCTTTCCTTTTATAAACTGCCATGGGCCTATGGGCTACAGCTGTCTCCTCTATAACCAGAGGCAATCCTTTGTCCCTTTGGGGCAAATATCCTTCTCCCCATACCCTTGTTCCTTTTTTCCCTCAAGCTCTGTCTCCCTCCTGTCTTTGCCTCTTTTTCCTTGCCCTTTGTCCCTCTGGTGCAAATACATCTCCTTTGTGCTGAGAACTTGTCCCATCCTTTCACCAAACAACACGAGACTCGTTCAGGACAGCGAGGGATCAGTTAGTGACCTCCACTATTCTCACTTCCTGTCTGAGTGGCTTTCTTCCTACAGTACAGACCACTGAGGTTCAAGCTCAATGCGGCAGTCCTACTGAACTCAAGTGGAAGAGACTAGAAGGAATTTGGAATGGCTAAAGCCAGGCGATCGATACAACAGGGCACTAGAGAGCTAGATAAAAAAGAAAGGACTCTGGAATCCCCAGGGGGACCTGTGAGTATCTTGCTAAGAGCTTTAATGATGCACAAATTGTGCGCCTCAATAGCCCTGTTCCTGACTCAGAAGATTCTGTTTGCTTTTATTTGTTTGGTTTTTCGAGACAGGCTTTGGAGCATGCCCTGGAACTAGCTCTAGTAGACCAGGCTGGCCTCGAACTCACAGAGATCCCCCTGCCTCTGCCTCCTGAGTGCTGGGATTAAAGGCATGCGCCACCATCGCCCTATGACTCAGAAGATTCTGATAGAGGCCAGAAGAAAGTGGCTGTGCGTTCATCAAGTTCACAAGTGATACTGATGCTCCTGGTCAGAGGCTTCACTTTCAAAGTCACTTTTATTGAACAAAACAATACGCTAAAAATGGGATTTCCTCCTAAAACACTCTCATTCACTCAGATCCCCCAGAGGATTCAGGAAAACCATACAGGGAACTCTACATTAAGCACACGGACGGAGCGCCTCAAGGCTTTTATGACTTACCTGAAGATCTTTCACATTTGGGAAAGGAATTCCTACTGTTATGACGGCACGGGCATTATCATCTGAGAAATCCAGACCCTCGCTCACTTTGCCGCGACAAACCGCAATGAGAAGGGCTCCATCTTAAGCAATAGGAATTAAACATTTTTAAAAACATACCCAAAATTCTCAGAAATTGCTTATTCTTGTCATAAGTATTTTCAGTAAATTTAAAGCAACATGGGATTGCTTTATGAGACACAGTTTTTAAATCTCATTGTCTTTAACTAAATAAGAAAACAAAATTAGATAGAAATGGCAGCAAATCAATTTACAAACCGTGTGTTTTTAAAGATACTTATAGCCAGTCGTGGTGGCGCCTATCTTTAATCCTGGCACTCGGGACACAGAGGCAGGCAGATCTCTGTGAACAACACAAAGCAAGTTCCAGGACAGTCAGGGTTGTTATACTGAGAAACCACATCTAGGAAAACCAAAATAAAATAAAATAAAATAAAAGGGCTGGAGAGATGGCTCAGAGGTTAAGAACATTGCCTGCCCTTCCAAAGGTCTGAGTTCAATTCCCAGCAACCACATGGTGGCTCACAACCATCTGTAATGAGGTCTGGTGCCCTCTTCTGGCCTGCAGAGATACACACAGACAGAATATTGTATACATAATAAATAAATAAATATTAAAAAAATGTTCTCTAAAATAAAATAAAGTATGCTCAGAAGCTCAGAAGCAGAAGCAAATTAACTGAATAAGCATTAAATAAAGAAACTGAAATCCAATCACTACTTTTACCAGTATGAATGCAGCCCCCTCTTTGTAGCAATCCTCATGTAGCAGCCTCTAGGATGCTGTGTCTGGAGTTTTTGCTTGTTTCTGGTTTGTTCTGAGATGGTACTCAGTACGTAAGCCATACTGGTCTTGAACTCTCCTTCCCCTATCCCTTTGCTCCCCAAGAACTGAGATTCTCACTCTCTTATACTTGTCTCATAATCTTGTCTTTAAGATGTATTTACATTTGTTGTTCTTGTAGAGAACTCAGGCTGTTTCTAACCATCACATGGTACCGCAAGCTGCCTGGAACCACTGTTCCAGAGGACTTGGTGCTCTGGTGCAGGAGAATTGTCTGTATTCTGTCATTCATGTTTTAAATAAATGCTGATTGGCCAGGCAGAAAGTATAGGTGAGTCAACCAGACAGGAAGTAGAGGCAGGGCAATAAAAACAGGAGACTTCTGAGAAGGAGGAAGCCCATTGTTCCCAAGTCCTGCCCAGATCACCAAAGAAGCAGGATGTGACCTGCCCTGCTGAAAAAGGTACTAAGCCATGTGGCTAACACAGATAAGGATAATGGGTTAATATAAGTTATAAGAGCTAATACAAAACCTGAGCTAATGGGCCAAATCAGTTTATATCGAATGTAGACTCCCTGTGTGATTCTCTCTGGGACTAAATGGCTGGGGGACCCGCAGGACAGAAACCCCAAAAAGCAGGCCCTCATGTTACAGAATGGCGCCCAACCAAATGTTACAATGCCCTCTTCTGACCTCCTTGGGCACTGTGTACACATGTGATGTACACACATATACTCAGGTCCATATGCATAAGATTATAAAATATATCTTTAAAAACTTATTAACAACTATGTGACAGTACCTTCATTGTTGCATTGTTCCTAAATTACTGCTATGATCACTCATCAAACTCTCAAATGTGGAAACTGAGTCCTCAGTTACTTTCTGTTGTTTGAGACAGGATCTGAATGCAGGCTGGCCTGCACATACCACTCTCCTTCCCTGACTTCTTCTGAGTGCTGAGATGACAGTCAAACACCACACTACTCTTGGTGTTTTTAAGAACCTAAGTTTAATTCTGGAGGCAGAGCTAGGTGGATCTCTGAGAGCTTGAGGCCAGCCTGGTCTACAGAGTGAGACCCTGTTTCAAACAGCACGAACAAAACAAAGCTAAAACAAACAACAACAAAACCCTTTAAGCTTATGTTATTTGGTAAGCTATAAGCACCAACTACATTACCTGTGTAAAACCCACAGACCTTACTTGGTCAGTGAGGAAGATATTTATACCTACCCTACCTTCCTTCTTGCACAAAATATTTCAGGTAGTAGAAGGTAAAAGGTGGCTTAATATCTGAATATATATGTTCTTTTTATTTAACCTACTTTCTATTTACCAAAGACTATAAAATATAATTTTCCCAAGTACAATTCACTTAAAAAGACAATATAAAATGACAATTTAACAGCACCAAATTCTACTTGCTTTATAGTTTAAAAAGCCTTTTCCCTGACCATAAAATTTCCTATTACCTTTTTCTCCTTTGAACTTGATGGCATCATAGTACACCTGCAGCAATTCATCAAAATCAGTTTTTTCTCCTCTTTGGGGTTCTGCAATGACCGTCTTCACTGACTCCAAACTATGCCATAAGCCAGTGGAAACCCAACGTTCTCTTAACTTCTCTAATAGCTAAAAGGAGATGGAGAAAATTTATTCTGCCGTCTAGTTGAACAAAGACTTTTATTTGTAAATTACAAATACTAGAATAAAAAAATCAAATTTTAACCTGTATCACAATGAACACACATTCTAATAATGTATTATTAGATTAAAAATAAGAGACAGTGAAAAGCCCTACCTTAAAACAATCTTAAAAACACGGACGAGAGCAGAATACAATAAAATGTACGCATCAAAGCAAGATGAACACTTGGAAATACATCAACAGCTTGAATATATATCATTTGAATAATCTAAACATAGAGTTAGGCATTATTTTCAATATGGTAGAAAATTAAATACAGCAAATGAAAACAAGCAAAAATGAATACGGAACTAAGGAAATAAAAAAAAAACAATGGTCAGTTGTAGAGGCAATACTTCAAAGTGAATTGTTTTAACCATGTTTGAATGTCATGAGCTCTACTGCACTGTGGACTAGTTATCACAATGTCACTAGGTACCAAAAAACCAATTGACATTCTCTAACAAACAAAACCTCATTTATTTTCTTAAGGCAATTTATTGTTCTTAGAAATAAAATTTAAAAGAACATAAACCAAATTTTCTATTACTGCTATTTACTCAATGATTAGGGTTGATCAATAACTTAATCTCCCCCATAACATTATATTAAGAGTCATTGGACTGTCATTACTGAAAGTATTTTCTATTTGAAATGCCTCATGAATTGGTTGCTAGAATTTAATTTTTTTAATATGCACTGTTTAGAAGTAAAAGTTAGGAGTTAAAGACAGTACGAAAACCTTCTTGACAAATTCAGAACAACAGTGTGTAGGGAGGGGTCAAGATGGGTTTTTATTTGGTGGAAAAAGATTGATGTTTTAAAAAAAAAATCAATGAAGTATAAAACAACATTAAATTACTTAAATTTCTCTACAGAATAGCTATGTAGAATTGGATAAAAGTACCATCTCTAGAGTAAAGAAAACCAAATGAAATGTCCTACAAGTTTCCATAATTGTTGATACTTAAAGGAATTTAATACAATGATATATCATTTTCCTTGAATTTGAAAACAAATATAATATTTAATCATTGATTTCTTGACTTAGAGATAACAACAAATACCAAACTTCAGGTTATAAATGCTCTAAGGTCTTGACCAAACTCATTCTACTCAAGCAATACATGTATACATGATGTGTGCTTAGATTAGAAGAGGTCTACCAGAAAAAAAAAAGCTTAAGAAATAACAAAGCAACTTAGTGAGACTGTGTCTCAAAATAAAAAGTAAGAAAAGGGCTGGGTATAAGGCTCAGAGGTGGAGTGTTTGTCTGCCGTGTTCCAAGATTTAATGTCCAACCTCTCATACCACAAAACAAAACAGGAGAGTGGTGTTAAAACTTGTCTGAAAAATAAGGCGCTGAGCTTACTCATATACCTGAGTTTATTGATTCCATGTGATTTTTAAACAAAAATGTCAGCATAACATAATTATATGACTAAGATTGTAATTCAGACAGTAGGCGAGAGAAAATAGAACCAGAGCACTCCAAACATAGATCTCATCTTCCCAGTTTGCACTAAAACCTTATTGTTAGTGAGAAGTTTATCAGGAGGCAGAGGCAGGTGGATCTCTATGAGTTGGAGGCCAGTCTGGTCTACAAAGCTAGTTCCAGGATAGGCTCCAAAGCTAAGGAAAAAAAAAAGTCTTGAAAAACAAAACAAAACCAAAAAAGGGAAAGTTTATAACTTGAACACACTCTTTACCTTCTACAGAAATCAATCTTGAGCTGGTGAGATGGCAGAGAGGGTAAAAGTGCTTCCTGTGCAAGCCTGAACTCACTGACTCTCAGTTGTCCTCTGATCTCCTACACGTACTGTGGGATATGCGTGGACGTATCACAAACACATATCACATTAAACACACACACAATAACACACATGCATGTGCACATCACATCACAAACACAGCATGTGCTACACACCATACTCACGCAGCATATGACACGTTACAGAGCATAACACACATATATCACACAGAGAATAATACACACACAACAAAAGATATGCACGCACAACACACGGCACGTGCAAACACTGCATAAAATAAAAAGGAAATCAATGTTGCCCAAGTACTGTGGCACTAACATGTAGACAGAGGTATTAGGTTTCAAAGTTTAAGATCAGCCTGGGCTACAGTAAGAGTTTATCTTAAAAAGAAAACAGTACTCAAAGTTGCTTTAATTAAACACGAAGAACTCCTTTAAACTCTCAAAACACAACTAAGGAGTTATTACACTATCTTTTGTTTTCCAGGGAAAAAATGAGGCAAGAAAAGAGAAAAAAGACTGTAGAGAGCCAGAAATTGAGAAAATAGTTGTAGATGGAACTTTCTGTCCTGTCTGGTCCCACAGCTGTTCAGTCCCAAAGAAACACACAGAGGCTTATATTAATTGTAAACTATTTGGCCTATTAGCTCAGGTTTATTATTAACTAGCTCTTACGACTTAAATTAACCCATAATTCTTGTCTATGTTTAGCCACGCAGCTCGGTACCATTCCTCATCTTGCTTCCTGTATGTCTGGCTGGTGACTGATTTTCTGTCTTTCCTTTTCCCAGAATCTCCCTAGTCTGGTTGCCAAGCCTATACTTCCTGCCTGGCTACTGGCCAATCAGTGTTTTATTAAACCAATACGAGTGACAAATCTTACAGTGCACAAGAGCATTATCCTACAGCAAAGAGTGTTACCATCTTCCTTATCAGTTCTTTGGACTTAAGGTTATAAACAGGATTAAACTGAAAGACTGGAAAAAGATACTCCTAATAAGTGGTAAGCATTCACACAATCCACACTGAACTAAACAGGCAAGTCAAAAACTATCACAGAGACAAAAGAAAGACATTCTGTAAAGATAACAGGCCAATTTGCCAACAACATGCAACTAGCACACATTTATACAAGCCTACTTAAGAACACCCAAGTATTTCAAGTGAAAATTCAGAACACACAATGACATTGTAATAGTAGGAGATTGAAATACCTAAGCTTCAACAAATCGATAAGATATTCAGACAGAAGATCAATAAGGAAATCTTAACAACCCCACAATCTGGAAGTCTTAAGAGGCATACATAGAACATTCTACAGAACAGTAGCAGAATGCTAATTCTTCTGAAATGTATATATCCATTATGTATTAGGTCACAAAACAAATCTTCATAAATTTATCAAGAATCAGAAAGATGGCTCAGCAGACACAGGCACTGATGACTTGGATTCCATCCCTAGGATCCACGTGGCAGAGGGAAAAGACTGGTTCCACAAAGTTATCCTTGGACCTTCACTCAGTCACATATGAACACACACACACACACACACACACACACACACAAATACACATAAAATTAACAAGATTGAAAAAGAATCACATCTTTTCCAACCACAACAAAACGAGACTAGAATTCAATAGAAAACTAAGGACTTTAGAAAGACACAGAAATTAAACAATATACTTCTGACCAGTGACCATGAGTTAAAAGAAGAAATTAAAAAAGAAGTTATGAATTATATTGAAGTCAACAGAAATTAAATACAACATACCAAAAGTAAGGAGCACAACAAAAGGGTATTAAGGAAGAAGTGTATATAGGTGAAGCAAATGCTTACATTAAAGAAAAAAAGATTTCTGAAATCCCAGAGCTGGGTGGTTGAGGTAGGAGGATAGCAAGTTCAATGTCTGCCTAGGCTACAAGTGAGACTGTCTCAACAAGTTTAAAAGTGCTTTACTCAGTAGAAGGACACTAACCTAGGACGCCCAAAGCTCTATGTTTGATAGACTGCACTACAGAGCAAAGTTGGTAAAAGAAAACAAAGGTTAGAACAGAAATAAAAGAGAGGAAAATGCTGAGTAACTGAACAAAATGAGAGTTGGCTTATAAAAAGATCACCAATACTGATGAACTGACTAGGGAAAAAGATACATAAGAAATATTTTAAAACCATATAAGCAAATAAGAATCCAAAAGGATGAATTACAAAACTAAACATGCTGAGTAAAAGAGTAAATAATAGTTCACTTTAGCTGAAAACAGAGTCCTAGTTAAGAAAAAACTATTGGGGCAGCCAGAAGCCACCCAAGTACCCACCCTGGGCAGCAGGTGCCACTAAGATGAGGTGGGAAAAGAACATGGTGGGGAGACCGGAGAGAACAAGAAGCGGAGTGGCTCTTGCACTGTGGAGAGAGTTGGCGCTGGAGATGCTACAGCGGGAGGAACAGGCAGATATGACAGCCTGCACTGCTACCTGAGGCTGCTAGCTAGGGCCATGTCTGGGTCTGTGGCCCTTGTTATCACCAAAGGTCTCTCAGATGTCCACAGTCTGGGCTGCCAACTGAACCCATGTTGATATCCAAGCTGGCCCTGCCCTTGCTGGCCACAGAAAAGCCAGTCACTATGGGACAGGGGCAGGGGGCTCTGAGACCTGGCTCACCTACTCAGGTACCACCCAGGGTTTTGAGTTGTCCCACCCCAACATCTATCCCATCTATGAGCTAAGGGGCCTGTCCTGCCGAACCATAGTCGCAGGATCCCCATGACAAAGGACAGCAGCAAGATATCTGAGATGCAGGAAGCGTTCAGTACCAGTGGTGTAGCAGAGACAGAAAGAATGAACATTTGCAAATAAAGCTATTGGGGCAAAAGGATATACTGGGTGACACACAATAGCTTCCAATGTCACCACAATGAATGAATGTGATGGAGGGCGGGGAAGACAGAGTGGAGGGAAACAAGAATGGCAGCTGGCGGTGCAACAGTTATGATTGGAAGGAGAGAAGGCAGAAAAGGTCATTGCCCAGAGGGTCGGCAAGATGGTTTGCTTTGGTTTTGTTTTTTTTTGTTTTGTTTTGTTTGTTTTTTAATTTAAATTTAAAATTTTTATTTTCTTTTGGGGGAGAGGTTACAAAGGTGGAGGGCAGCTATGGAAGGACTGGGAAATGAGAGAGGTTGGGGTGCATGGTGTGAAATTCCCAAAGAATTAATTTAAAAAATTATGTTTAAAAAATAAATTAAAAAACTATCAAATTTTACATGATTGCACTCAGGTGCCATGGCATCCATGCAGAAGTCACATGAGTTGGTCCTCTCCTTACACCATGTGTGTTCCAAGGATTCAGGATTGGAGGCAAGCACCTTTATTTGCTGAGCTATTTCACTAGCCACTATATCCCCATTTTAAAATCCTGGGGCTGGAGAGATAGCACAGTGGTTAAGAGCACTAGCTGCTCTTCTTAGAAAACCCAGGTTCAATTCCCAGGACCCACAAGGCAACTCATAGCCATCTGCAACTCCAGTTCCAAGGGATCTGACTCCCTTTTCTGGTCTAAGGACACTAGGCATGCAGGTAGTGCATGCATTTCTGTGCACACGCACACACACAGGCAAAATATCCATATACATAAAAATAACTCTCAAAAAAGAAAAGAAACATTTCCAATAAGGAAACTTACCTTCCTTTTCTTTCTTCTCTTTTTAAAACTTATTTTACATGCATTGGTGTGAAGGTGTGAGATCCCCTGGAACTGGAGTTACAGACAGTGGCGAGCTGCCACGTGGGTGGTGGGAATTAAACCCGGGTCTTCTAAAAAGAGTGACCAGTGCTCCTAACTGCCCAGCCATCTCTCTAGCCCCAAAACCTACCTTCTTATTATCACTGAGAATTTAAGCCATTAGCAAATCCAGCCAGAATTAGCTTCCAATGATACCTAGACTTTAAACATTTCTCATCAGCTCTGCTGCTCCCATGTTCCTAAGTCACTAATCACCTGCCACCCTGCTTCACTCGACTTTGTTAAAGTGTTGTCTTGTTCTTCCAACGTTTTCTGAAGTCCCCCCTTTTTGCCCACATAGCATCCAGTACAGTCCGTCAAAAACTAAGGCTAGGGATGTGCATGTGGCTCAGTTGTCAGGATGCTTGTCTCGCATGCACAAAGCCATGGATTCTATCTCCAGCAAAGCATAAACCAAAACCAGTGGTATACACATGTAATACTCAGGAGAGAGAGACACAGAAAGATCTGAGGCTCATCCTTAGCTACACAACAGTTCATAGCCAGCCTGGGATATATGAGACTGCTTCAAACAACACCGAAGCTTAAGTCAAAGCCTCCAAAGGCCTCCTATTGCACTTAGACTCTATCCCAAAGCCGTACTGCTCTGTGGTCTTCCCTGGCCCCTTCTCTGACCTCCAGTCCTCTCTTCATCTCACACACTGCTATAGGCACACCAGCCTTTCCTACTACAAGGTTTTCCACCTGAACATTCCCCTGCTATCAAAACTGTTCTCTTCCTTCCCTCCCTCCTTGACTTTTATTCAATATCACTTACTCAAACAAACTTTCCTAAATCATCATGTCAGGATGATAAACCATCTCTTATATCCCCAGAATTCTTTTTCCCCTTCTCAAACTGTATCAGACCCCTTGAGCTGCTATAACAAAATGCCACAGACTAAGTGACTGAACAACAGAAATGGATTTTTCACAGTCCTAGAGAGGGAAAAGGATTCTCTTCCTGCCATATAGATGGCCTCCTTTTGTAGTGAGCCGGACAGGATCGCCATTACAAGATGGCGCCGACATCCTGTCTTGTTGGAAATAAACAACTCCATATTTGGCTATGCCTTTGAGAGCTGCGCGTCCCCCGCTTCCCGCATGCTCGGTGGATGAGGATCCTTGAGCCTATCCCGATGCGGTCTGGTGTCAGCTGTTGGTGGCAGCCAATCACAGGGCAACCGTGTGCCAATTCCCTATTTAAGGAGCTGCCTAAGTGCTCTCCATCCCTTCACTTCCTGCTGTCTCTCCCCTTAGCTCCCTGTCCCTTCGCTTCCTGCTGTCTCTCCCCTTAGCTCCCTGTCCCTTCGCCTCATGCTGTCTCTCCTCTTCGCTCCCTGCCCTTCCCTCCCTCTCCCTCGTTTCCTGCCCCCTCCTTTCCTGCTCTCCATCAATCAAGGGCACTCCAGTAAAGCGTGTTCTGAATGGAATCCTGATGTGGTGGTCGTTCTTCCTCTCCGGTCGAGAGGTCCGTCACATCCTTTACTCCATGTCCTCACCTGGCCTTTTGCCTGTGCCCATGCAGAGGAGAGCAACAGGCTCTCTAGTGCCTTTTGGTGCAAAGACACAAATGCTATGAGACCAGGTCCCATCCTCAAGGTCTTCGTATAACCTTAAGTACATCCTTAGAGGTTTGCCCCATCTTCAAATGTAACCAGGCTGGAGGTTATAGCTGCCACATGGGCTTGTTAGCACACACACATCAAGTAATAACATTATCTAACATCCTTATCTTTTTATACCCAGTTTAACTTCAACTTCTCATCCCTGGAAATGTCAGGAAAGCAATTAACTTTCTTTTATGTTTAGTTCTTTGGTGATTGTCTAATACTAGAATACATCACATGTAGAAAATGCTCAATAAATACAATAAATATGTTAGATGAACTTAATAATCAACAAAGTTCAAACCAATGGCCAATCAAGGAAGATAAAGAATGGCAAAAACAAAACCAAAACAAAACAAACAAAAATCTCATAACTACAAAACCTGGGGCCAAAGTCTTCTACGAAAGATTATTCAGTGATAGTAAGATGACAAGAGACGGAGGGGAGAAGTGAGACATTAGAGGACACGAACGCAGACTGGGGGTTTGCTGGTGAGGTCCGTTGGCCTTCTCCCTTCTCTTTACTCCATCCCCCTTTTCCCAGCTTCTTCTCCCCCAGCCCTCGGCTCTCCTTCTCCTTTTCTGCTCCCACTGCAGGAGACCCTCAAAGGGCATGTGTGCACAGCTTGTTTCCCTCTTGTCCGGAGTGACTGGATGCACAACTCGGTTGCTACGGTCTCTTAAATATCACAGCTAGGTACCTAGCATCAAACAGCTTAAAGGAAAGTACTTGGACACAGACCTGCCTCTGTTTTTCAGGGTTACTACATGAGAAAAAACACAAGTATTTCTAAGCTATTTTTATAGGTCATAAAAAGTAAATGCTCGTCATATTCGGAGGCTAGCTGACACATAGTGACAGGGATGATTTAGTTTAGCAATTGCTGTCCACATTACTTGGATTCATTAGCCTTAGAGGCAGGTTTTTGAAAAAGTCACATCTCACAAATTAAAAGAATACTTTGGAATGCCTGTGTCTTATCTGGATATTGTCATTTCACTTTTTCAAGCTTCTTAAAACCAGTATGTCACCAGGGAGGCAATAAGCCAGAATCCTGCATTTGTCCGATGTCCGTAGCTTTTACAGACCAGATGTTCAGTACATTAATAACGCACTAACCCAGAGTCTCTTTTTGAAACTTTAGAAAGTGCAAATTGCATTAAGACCTCTCTGCCCTCATTACTGGTATTGTTACAATCCTAGCCCTTTGGAAAATGGTTTTTGGCATGTGTTTCTCTTCATAATTTTGCCATTTACTCACTTTAATAGCCACTACTCAAGTCCTAGTGTATTTAATAGTCCTGCCTAAATAGACTATCTCCTATAATCCTATTCACATAATTTGCTTCGTAGGTAAAATGTAATCATATTTTTCCATCTGAAGATGATTCTTTGCTATTCATTTCATGAGGTATTAATATTTGAGAAATATATTCTTTCATCCAGGTGATAGATATCTGTGAGTGGTAGGTTAGAAATAAGAGTATTTTTAAATATTAGTAAAAATGAAATATTAGTAGTTTTTCTAAATAACATGTTTAGTTAACGTAAGATGAGCATAGCCTTAGTTTTTAGTATTCAAATATAAACTATAAAAAGACCTAAAACAGTAATTTCTACTCAAGTGGTTACATTTGACTTAGCACTCTGACTTCAACATCTCAGGGTTAAACTTGATGAATACTCGCGCAGTCAGAAGTACACTTGGAGAAAGAATCTGGGTAGATACCACCCTGAAGTGAATACAAGGTTCCCTGCAGTTTTGGCAACCTGAACAGAAACAAAAGATCCTGAAATTCTCTGAAAAAAAGAGTATTCTTCTTACTAATGGGTTAAAAGCCCAAAGAGTCTGAAGATGTCAGAGCTGCACTACTGAGAACAACCAATTTTATACGCACAGATACACAGGAAAGCACAATAGTTACAATGTGAACGTAAAAACCAAACAGTACTTAAGAAGTAATTCACATAGTTCAAGGGACAATCTAGTTAATTAAAATTTCTTCAAAAGAAACTAGGAACTTATAGCTATTTATGCTTGGAAGAAATGTCTAACTTTGAAAAATGGATTCCGAACTTTTGTTGACTTACCAACACTGATGAACAGGAGATTCGTTAATGCATGGATTAACCATATAATTAAAAATGTATATATTTGACCATTCTTGCTATTTTAAGAAGTGATGGCTTAGCAAACGTTGGATGAAATCTGGATGTATAAATTTATTCACACAAAAATCAACTGTGTGTTTGATTCTGTGAGATTAAGTACAATCCCCTCCCAAATCAACTGTATTTCTAAACTCCTGTAAAAAGACAAGAACTAATGTTAACTAGAATGTGATGGCAGAGCTACATTGTGAGAACCAACACAGACTACGGGCTGAGAAAAACAAAGAAGCAAGAAGCAAATACTGCAATGTTTCCTACGTTACCACTGTCAGATACCGCTAGGTTTAATCTGCTGCACACCCGAACTACACAAGCTGTAGGGACAATACGTGGGGAAAGCTTCATTTACAATGTAGAAGATTGTAACAAAAATACTGACAACATGTGACAGGAAACAGGTGAGGAAGCATCGAAGCATCACACCAACACAGAGACTCACAGACCACAAAACCCATCAGCAAGAGAAAAAACAAAGTTTCTACAAAATAACCAGAACAAATAGGAAAATGACAGCAGCTGGTCCTAACCTACTGTGAGGGTAGAACATACATGTCTCCCAAGGGCTCAGAGGCTGAAGGCCTGGTAGGCAGCATGTAAGGCGGCATGGCTTATCTAGAAGAAGTAGGTCACTCCTTTACAACCTTGAAGAGCATGCTGGGGCCCTGAGACCTTATTTTCCTTGTGCCCGGTTTCTAGATGCCATGAGGTGAGTTTTCTACCAAGTGCTTCTACCACGAGGCCTTGCCGCAGGCCTAAGAGCAGTCTGGTAGAGTGGCCACAGACTAAAACCTCTGAAAGCATGAGCTTTTCCCTCTGTAAAACACTTCCTCTCAGGTATTTCATCACAATGATAGAAAGCTAACACAAGTACCAATAATTACCATGAATACAAAGAATCCAACTATATAGCAAAAAGTCATAGAGAATAAATACACAAAATACATATCCTAGGGCTCAGTATGATGGTGCATGCCTTTAATCCAACATTCAGAAGGAAGAGACAGGCAGCTCTCTTTGGGTTCAAAGTCCTGGTTTTGTTTTTTGTTTTTTTGGTTTTTTTGTTTTTTTAAAAGAAGCTAAAAGGAAAAACCTCCAACTATATGCTCCATAGAAGAGAATTACCCCCCCTTAAAGGACATATAAAAATAAGGAAGGCATGCAAAAAGATCCCCTCCTTCCAAGGCTCAGGGATCATTGCAGAAGAAGGGGCAGAAAGAATGCAAACACCAGATACAGTGGATGAATACAGGGAAACAGTATCCTCTGGATACACAGGGCGGCTATACATATGAACACCACTAACAAAACAAAAACCCTAAAAAGTAAGTTAAAAAAATTAAAGTTGCAGGATATAAAATCAACATGCAGAAATCTGTAGTATGGGCTGAAAGGGATGTAGAGGCAGAGTTTGCCTGCCTAACATGTGCAAAGTCCTGGGTTCTATTCTAATACAATGAAAAGAAAAACATCTGTGATGTTTCCATATGCTAACAGTGATCTATAAAAACAGAAGGAAGGAAACAATAAAGAAACTTTTTACTGATCAGAGGGCCAACTTGTAGATTTGAGAGGAAAAAGTTGCATCCACTAAGGGCTTAATAATCAAAATATATTCCCAATACCAACAAAATAAAAGCAGAAAGAGGGAAGAAGGAGGAAGAAAAGGAAATGAGAGGGGAAAATTTAAAATGAGGGGAATAAAAAGAATTTGAGAAAGAGAGGGAAAAGAGGCAAAAAGAAATCAAGCAAACAACTGGAGGCCACCAAGAGAGACCCAGCTGGGATACACAACCTTCAGAGAAGGAAATTGGGGAGATGGGAGATGAGGGTCATGGGATCAAGGTGAGGGACCTAGGTCCCAGTTCCTGCTTCAGAGTCCTGGCTGACAGTCTGGGTCTCTAGCGGGCTCAGAACTCAGCCTGGGGACTGGGCGGGCATACAACTAGGACTTCTGTCAGTAGGTGGGATGTATCAGTGAGGTTCCCAGCAGCCTGGGTGAGAAGTGCCAAGAACAAAGGATCAATCTTCAAAGCCCCGAGGCTACCCCTTAACCAAGCTATTTTAATTATTTACCAAAATGTGGTTTGTGTTCACCAACTATTTTCCAGTGACCACAGGAAAGAACACAAGTATGCCAATGTCTGTGGTTAGGTAGCAGATAAGTTGAACAACTACTACGCCTAACCTCTAATCGCACAAGCACCTTACCACAACCCTAAGGTCTTAACACCATAAAGACTTCTACTTAACACAGAAGCGGTGTTCTACCTACAGAAATGTCAAACATCTAAATAATAATAATAAAACTTGGGTGTAGCAATTTGTCTTTTAGATTAGCTTAAAAATGGCATTGTAAATTTCTCAACATAAAAACTTAATGCTAATAGTTGGGCAGTGGTGGCCTTTAATTCCAGTCACTCGGGAGGTGGAGGGACAGGCAGGTGGATCTCTATGTGATCTCTGTGAGTACGAAGCCAGCCTGGTCTACAGAGCTAGTTCCAGGACAGCCTCCAAAGTTACAGAGAAACCCTGTTTAAAAAAACAGAAAACAAACAAACCAAAACAAAAAACCTTAATGCTAAATAGTAACACATATAAAAACTCTTAATAGAGACTGAACAGAAAAACTTCATTTTATTCTTTACTTAACATCAGTGGTAAATGAGGAGAGGTCTGAAAACTGGTGCCCTCTCCTGGCCTCCTTGGGCACCAGGAATACAGGTGATACACAGATGCAGACAAAGCATTCAGAGACAAAATAAATCTAAAAAATGTTACTAAAATATACACAAGACAAAACAAAAAGGAAATCATTGTGTGTCAGAAGAAAGAATAAAGAAAGAAAGAAAGAAAGAAAGAAAGAAAGAAAGAAAGAAAGAAAGAAAGAAAGAAAGAACCAACCACCAATAATGAAACAAATAGCGAGGGAAAAGATAGAACCAAGGAAATGGAAATATGGCTGAAGTAACTGGGAATGGTGACACACACCTTTAATCCCAGCCTAAAGAGGCAGAGGCAGGCAGACAGATCTCTGGCAGTATGAGGTCAGCCTGGTCTACACAGTTCAAGACAGCCAAGGCTATACAGTGAGACCCTTTCTTCCCTAAAAACAAACAAAGGCAGAGCTCCTTTCTTAATTACTACTGCTCAATGCTTCTGTATAAACATAGTAAACTTTACAATCAAAATACATAGACAGAACTGGTTTAAACTACCATGGTCTATCCATCTGGTGATGACCAAAGATCCATGTTAGATCAAAAGACATAAAGACTGAAAGCCTTGGGGGGGGGGGATGCAGCTCATTGAAATAATGTTTGCCTAGCGTGCACAAAGCTCTGGGACTGTCCCCAGTGTAATGAAGAAGGGGCAGGAGGAGGAGAAAGTACTACGATTCCTTCTAGCCAGATGCATGAAGCAAAACAATGGGCAACAAAGGATGCTTAGATTCATTCTACTGACATGAAGAAGAATAAGTTGCCTGTAAGAATAAAAATAACATATAAACAGTACTCTCATATAAATAACATTTTTTAAGAAAATGTAAACATTTATTGAAACTGTCTTAGAGAAAACAAACACATAATCCCTAAGCCTGATCTCATGACTGCCGCCCTCCAAAGGTCCACTTGACACAATAGAGCCACCAACCACACAGTTGTTCTTAGAGAGTTCAAACCAGCTTTTCTCCCCGCTACCCCAACCCCACTCATCTCTGGCCAGTTTCTTCACCTCTTTACCGATCATTTTTTAATGCAAGAGTGATCTTATGTCTTTGGTTTTTTTTTCCCCTTTCATTTTGAATGCCTGGTGATGTGGGAGTGACTTCTTTCTAATCTGTTGCTTTCACTGGTTAATTAATAAAGAAACAGCCTAGGCCCATTTGATAGGCCAACCCTTAGGTGGGTGGAGTAAACAGAACAGAATGCTGGGAGAAAGAAGCTGAGTCTCAGGAGTCGCCATGATTCTCCCATTCCAGACAGACGCAGGTTAAGATCTTTCTTGGTAAGCCAGCTCATGGTGCTACACAGAATATTAAAAATGGGTTAGATCAATATGTAAGAGCTAGCCAATAAGAGTCTGGAACTAATGGGCCAGGCAGTGTTCAAAAGAATACAGTTTCCATGTAATTATTTTGGGTAAAGCTAGCTGGGTGGCGGGAAGTGACTCGCCGTCCTTCTACAGCCTGGGTGGAGGTGAACCAGAGGAAAAAATACAAGGTTAAGAGACACAGGAGCGCACCTGTGACATCTGGGTGGTTCTGAGCCATAACTGGTGCTAAGGATTAACCAAGGGCCTCTGAGGCAATATATTAAAACTCATTCCTGATTGGTTCATGCAAAACCAGCACTCAGGGACCTAAGCAGGAGGAGTGTCAAGGGTTTAAGATCAACCTGAGCTATGGAGAACGTCTCTCAAAAAACAATGATATCTTTGGATCACAAACATTATTCGTGTACCATTTTCCTAGTATTTTAGAAAATGATTTAATTTTGACAGCATTAGAGTCCACTTGGAGTCAACGCAACTCACACACCAAGTCAATGCAGAAAACAAAAAATTATTTTTGCTACTGATTGGTCTGAGTCGCAGGACAGACTCGGGAGCTGAACTGCGAGTCCCAAGCCAGAATGTTACAACACTTTTATAGAGGAAAACCCCAACAACATCTAAGCCAAGTTACAGTTGCATTTTTCTATCAGCCAGGATTCAGGGATAGGGTTCTGAGGAACACTGATCTATGTGGTAATAAATAACATTTTATAGCTACAAAAAAAAAAAAAACCTCTTATCTTTCCTAGTGAGACTTTTAAGTGAAGCAGTAATAAAACAAAAAGGCAACAATTGTCACAAATAAAATAACATGATACTGGAAGAATAGTAATTATTTCTCACTCTAGAAATTTATTGTGGTAATCCCACATCTCTTTTAGAGGCAAATAAATTAATTAATTAAATAAAAACCAACAAATAGTAAACAATTCCTTACCTTGTAAGATGGCAAAAAGCACAAAATTCCTTGGCTCACAGTCTGGCACACAGATAACAAAAGCATTCCCACTTCGTCCTGGAACTCAAATGTTTCGGTATGCTGGAAGGTAGCACAGAGATTCCGGCCCTTGGGGCCTGAGCCAACAGTACCAACCCAAACCTAGAAAGGAATATTTTAGTATTAGCGTTATGCCTAAATAAAGCAGAAAAATTAATATTTAGTTCGCAGTGATTTCAGGAAAAGATGACCAAACAAACTTAACAGAAATTTACTTGAACCTGGAAGCCTTTAATACTTTTAATTAATTGAATACAATTAGGCTGGTACCTATCTAAAATCCTAACTCTTGAATACCATTGTAATCCTCAGAGTAACTGCAAAGATACGACCATCAGCAACTCCAGTTCCAGGGGATCCCACACCCTCTTCCGTCCTCTGCAGGCACATGGCATACTTACACATCCAGGCAAACACTCGCACACATAAACTTTAAAAGAAAAGTACAAGTATGGTTAATCCTGGTTATCTCTTGGCTGGATCTGGAACTAACTAAACAGAAGCCGCTGGGCCCTCCTGTGAAGGACTTGCTTGGCCAGATTATTTGAAGCAGGACGACCCATCCTTACTGTGAATGGCAACGTCTGGTGGCAGCCTTCGCTCTTCTAGCAAGTTCATCTATCCTGTTGCTGTGCCCTTCCTTCACTGATATTAGTCACATTCTCCAGGGTTCTAATGTAGAACTAAACAGCAGCTCTCCAGGAACCGAGGCCTTCGGCTCCGGACTGGGACTACTGAGATGTCCAGTCGTGGATGTGTGAACTGCCAGATTCGCAGCCTCTCGGTGTGAGACAACTATTGGCAGACTACCTGGACCACCCCTGTGAGTCAATCTGCACTCCCCCCTTTAAAAATAGTCATTTTTAGCAATTAATACAGACTGTGGTACCAGGAGTAGGTTTAGAGAAACAGGATTTCAGGATGAATTTCTCTAGTGGGTTGGTGGTATGTGAGGCTGGCTAACCAACTCACTGAAGCCTACAGTTACCACAGGCTCGGCTGGTTGCATGGAAAGCACCGACGTCCATCTATAGTAAGGACATCATCTATAGTAAGATGGTGTGGACTATCTATTTTTTATTTTTTTTGGAGTTTTTGAGACAGGGTTTCTCCGTAGCTTTTGGTTCCTGTCCTGGAACTAGCTCTTGTAGACCAGGCTGGCCTCGAACTCACAGAGATCCGCCTGCCTCTGCCTCCCAAGTGCTGGGATTAAAGGTGTGCGCCACCACGGTGTGCATTATCTAAAGACCTTACTGGGGTACACATGACTGATCTCCTGACTTACCTCCTGTGAGGAACAAGGAATGTAGTGACTCTACACATAAGACTTTTGACAATTTGTAGAAAAATAAAGAAAACAATGCTGGCTGGTTACTTCGAGCATCTCTGGATAAAGTGACAGGAGAAGAATGAGCCTGGTGATAAAATTAAATTAACTGGTTCCAGATGTGCATAAACAATTGAAAAGTTTCTAAGTGTGACTGGAGGAGAATCTTTTCCCTCTCAACCACAGAGCTTGTTGTCAAAATCAAACCCAAGTCCTCATTAGATTGGCACATGTAACAAAACAAATGTATGGCCAGTCTGGAAGGCCGTCGGCAGTTAACGTGAGAGAGCTGGCTGGAAAAGAGTAAGTAAGCTCCTCTAACTTGGGTTAGACCCTACCAATGCTGAAGACACTGCACCCTCACATTCAGGTGGGTTTATTTTGCCTGAGGAAATGCAGAGAATGCATCCCTATTCCTACCCTCTCCATAGACAGTATGTTCTTCTCTCTCTCTACTGACATCTATACACACATATAAAGGAAGAAAGGAAGGAGAAGCTAACATAACTAAATGTTAACAATTGATGAATATAGTGAAAGGATATAAAATAATATTATTATTTCAACGTTTCTTAAATTTATAATTTTAAGAAACATTTACTTTTACTATTTTTCATTTCATGTGTGTTTGTGTGCAGGTGCCAAGGAGGCCAGGGAATCAGATCCCCCTGGAGCTGGAGTTACAAGTACCTGTGAACCACCCAGAGCAGTGCTGGGAACTAAATCTGGGTCCTCTGCAAGAGCAAGAAGTACTTTTAAGTGTTGATCTATCTCTCTAGCCTTGGAATTTATATTTTTTTTCTAAAGAAAAAGTGAAGAAAATCAATGGACAGATAGCTATACAATGATGCTTCCTGCAGCACAGGAAGAAATTTGATACATGCTGCCCCAGATGAATGCTGAGGACTTCAGCTACAGTACTGACAACTCTTCAAGCTGTTATGCTGAGTACAGGAAAAAAAAAAGCCAATCACAGAAAGACAAGCACCTTGGGATTGCACTTACAAGAGTTATCCAGATAGAGCAGTAAAAGCCACAGAAACAGAAGGAGAATGTTAGGGGCTGGTGAAGAAGGACAAATGAAAAAGTTCTTGAGATTAACTGTGCCAGCAAATGGATATATGTAATATTAAGCTGTGCACTTAAAAATGGTAAATTGGTAATTTTTATTCCACATGGATATTTTAAATCATAATTGAGATTGAAAGGTAGTTTCCAAGCTGACAGACAATATGGAAACACTGTTTAGTTATGCCATATGCATTATTATGATTCCAGTGAAACTCCAGGTTAAATGGACTTTGTACATTAGAGTGAAAACATAATTAATTATAGAATAGCAATCTTATGAAAAATTACACTGAATTTGCTGACCTGCATTCACTTCTGCTTCTAAACGGGGCAGCAGGAAATGTGGAGTCTGTACCCCCACCGCACTACTGCTAAAAGCGATGCTTCGCAACGGGCTCACGCTGGCATTTTGGGAAGCAAATTCCTAGTTACACAGACATGCAGAATTATCAGTCCCAACCACTAAATGTCAGGAGTTTTCAGACACTAAAAGTGCCCCCACAAGTAAACCTAGAGTAGATAGAGTTTTACAAAGAATTAGAACCATGTTAGGTACATAGGTGATGTTAAGTTAGTAGCTAACTATTTCAAGTTACTTCATAAAAAGAAACAGAGCCAGAAGTGCTGACTCGTACCTACAGGTTCAGCACTTGAGAGGTAGTGGCAAGAAGATTGGGAGTTCAGAGTCACCCTTGACTATACAGCACAAAACAAAACAAAAAGGTGATGGAGAGATGGCTCACTGAGTAAGAACGTGTACGGCTCTTACAGAAGGCCTTGGTTCTCATAACCCACGTCACCTGCTTCACAAATGCTTGCACTTCAAGTTCTAGGGATGCCTCTTCTGGCCCACGCTGGCATCTGCATGAGCCCAGCACAAATAAGCTAATGAAGGTATACCGGGGAATTTTTAGTAGTCATTGAGTCCAAAGAGTCACAGCTGCCAGAGCAGCATCGGTACTCGGTGCGCTGGTAAGCAGTTGACAAGATTACCTTTTATTCTAAAACTAAAATGTTAATTTCCTATCAGAGTTTGCTTATTAGAATTGATGGCGTCCTTTAAGTTACTTATATGGAATTACACTCAGGTAAAAAGACTGAGAGCTTCAACAAAATAAAGCAAAGCAGCTCACCTGTGAGTTACTGATGACATGGTTAGCCTCTAGCTGGATGTTAAATGTAACACCAAGCTCGGATGAAAATGATTTTAGAGGTGACAGTGTTCCTGATGTTAGGACAATGGTTCGTACTTTGTTATTAATATCTGAAAAGGCCTACAAGGAAACACGGAACAAATGAGGTCATCTTTTGAAAAAGCCAAACAGTCATTTAATTGTTGGTTCTGGTCAAGATGAGTTTGCACTTAGGGCAGAGTGAGCTTACCACAGCTGGATTTAAGCACCAAAAGTTTAAAACATTAACTCCAATTTTCTGTCGTGAATGTTTCTTATTTTTTGGTAGAGCCAAGACTCCATTTTTATCAAAAACAGCAATCTGATTTGTCCAGGAGTAAGTTTGCTGAATAGCAATTTTATAATCATCTGCAAATCTAAATGCAAAGACAATGCTAACTGAATGACACATTCTAAAACAATGACCACATTACATAACACCACACCTGATACTCGCAAAACTCAACATCCTGACACGCCTTCCCAAAGAAACCACAGTCACCCTCGCTAGTTAATAAATGAAATTTTGAAAGATCAACCTGATGAATGCCATTTTTAACTCAGGAGAATCTTAAATGTTACAGTCGTCTAAATGTATAGATTGTTCTTACTGACACAGATTCGGAGCAATTGAAATGAGTCTTTTTCCCACTAATGAAAATAAATATTAAATCAGTAAATAAGTGGGTTTAATGAACTATTCTTCGACTTTTGGTCCTCCAGTCCTAAGTTTAAGAATCTTCATTTTAAGTGTAATTTGGGTCTTGTCTGTCAGTACCTGCTATTTTCTCTCAAGAGGTAGTCCAGCACCATGAAGAGCCCTTTGAGCATTATCTGAGTTGAAGCACTAATAATAGGTATGTGTACTGCTTCTTCTTTACCGTGGACCGATGTCACTTTTTCTTCTTTTTGAAGAACAGTTGAAAAATGTCTCTGGAAGAAATTACCATGTTATTCATGAAGGGGTAGAAAGGGCGACCGAAGGAAAATCCTTTGCAAAGTACAAATACAAGCCGAAATGAAGCAGGTACCCATGACTGCAAAAATGCAGGTCATTTTGCACTTCTACTTTTGCCTCTTTACTTGTCACAGTAGCTAGGATGAAACTCTCGGGCTTCGTGCATACCAGACATTCACCCAATAACTGACCTACAACCTGAAACCAGCAATGGAGTTTGGATTTCCATGTTAGCAAACACTCCTCTGACCAAAGGCACTTTAATAATAGGATGCTTCAGTAAAGACACTTAGGAGGATAACTTCTTCAGCTGGTGTGCTATTTAGTACTTTTCAAAAGCAATGAACTAAACTAAAAAAAAATCCAATTAACTTTTAATAGAGTTTATGTTTCTCTGAATGCCTGAATTATATATGTGAGAGCTCAGGTAATGAGACTATCACGTGATAAACAAATTTTATTAATATCTAGTTTTGTTCCTGTTGTTTTGGTGAATGAATTCAGGAATACTAGGAAGAGCCAGGCGTGGTGTTGCACACCTTTAATCCCAGCATTTGGGAGGCAGAAGTGTTATGCCCAAATTACTAATCATGTAATTACTAATCATGTAATTTCCAATGCAAATTACACGAGGGTCTTTGTTTTAGAAACCCAAGGCTGGAACACCACTTACCAGCACCCCAGAGAGGTGGGTGAGGAAAGGGTGGCAGGGAGCCTGGGGAGGAGAGAACTTTTAAAGGGGAAGTACCGTAATCAGGGGAATTCATGTCCTGTCATCTAGGGATTGGATAAGGAGGGCATAGGGTAAGGTAGTTTCTGAAACCACTGGTCAGTTTTTGGGCGCTAAAACCCTAACAGCCATTAATAACTGACAATGTATCTTCAAGGGTAGGATGCCTCTTAGGAATATCTGGACCTTGTTAAGTTTTACGGCCCTATGCCGGGCAGTGGTGGCGCACGCCTTTAATCCCAGCACTCGGGAGGCAGAGGCAGGCGGATCTCTGTGAGTTCGAGACCAGCCTGGTCTACAGAGCTAGTTCCAGGACAGGCTCCAAAGCCACAGAGAAACCCTGTCTCGAAAAACCCAAAAAAAAAAAAAAAAAAAAAGTTTTACGGCCCTGCTCTCTAGCTCCTTAACTGGCTATTTTCAGGGTATCCGCTCAAATTCCGCTATCACAGCACATTTCTGGAGCTGAGATCAGGCCCCTGATCATTATATGACTTAAGATGAAGCCCCTTCTCTAAAACAGAGTTTGCAAAGTCAGGTCTTCATAGAAGCAGGCAGATCTCTGTGAGTTCAAGGCCAGCCTGGTCTTGATCCAGGACAGCCAGGGCTGTTCCACAGAGAAACCCTGTCTTGAAAAACAACAACAACAACAAAAAACAAACAAAAAAATTAGGCAGGGACTCTACTGAGACATACCTCAGGCCTGAGAAGCAAAATTTAAATAATTTAAGGAAACAGTAAAATAAGAAAATAAAAATCCAAGAACAAATGCCTTGAAGAGTAAGCACAGGTGACTATCAGCTAGTTCACTCCTGCCCCAAGAAAAAAAATCCCTCAGTCTACAAATCTTCCCGGGAGAAAAAGTAAGAATACGGTTATGAATAATGGAATGAAGGAAATATAAAATAAAGCACACACACACTGGATGTGGCAGCACATGCTTGCACTCATACCACTGGGATGAAGCGAGGGCTCAGGGCCATCACTGGGCATCTAGCAAGCTCAAGGCCAGATTATGTTGCTTAAGTAAGACCTTGTCTCCACAAGAGAAAAACAAAATATACAATATTATTTAGTCTTATTTAAAAACAAAAGGGCCACGGCTGGAAGGATGGCTCAGCAGTTAACACCGGCTGCTCCTCTGGAGGACCGAGGTTCAGTTCCCAGCACTCATGGCAGCTCACAGTTGTCTGTAACTTTGGGTCCAGATGGACACGATGCCTTCTTCTCACCCCCGAGGCACCAGGCATGCACATGATGCACACACACACACACACACACACACACACACACTCTCTCTCATTACAAAAACAACAAAAAATAAACCTTTCCACATCCCTCTCCTGGGTTTAGTCTATTAAACACAGACCTTACCCTACATCAAAAAAATAGAATATTGTTAAGATATCAGTTTCTGCTCAAATTGACTTATAGACTCAATGCAATCAGAGACAAAACCCCAGTGAGTTCGTGGACAGTGGTAAACTAATTCTAAAATTTATATGGACAGGCAAGAATTCTAGAACAGCCTACACAATATTGGAGAGGGACAGAGAGCTGGCACTATCCTCCTTCATACAAAGACAATGTCGTATTTGCAGATACTGGGGCACAACAGAAACCCTAGAAATAACCCTCAAGGATACAACCAACTATCTCCAGCCAAGAAAGAGAGATAACCGAGGAGAAGGGAACCCCTTCCATATGTAGTCACGGACGGACTAACTGCAGTTCACACTAACTAGACAGACCTTACAGGTTCCACAAAAATAAATAAAAAAATCACCCAAAGTAAACTGAAAAACATAAAACTTCCAAAAAACAGGAGCAAATCTAGATGACTGTGGAGTTTGTGTTGAGTTTTTAGATATAAAACCCAACACATAGCTCATGAGAGGGAAATAAAAGGAAAGATAAGCGTCATTAAAATTAAAATCTTCTGCTCTGTGTAAGTTGCTGTCAATGAGATGAAAAAGCAAGTCACAGACTGGGAAAATATAACTATAAACACTTATCTAATGAAGCATTTGTATTCAAAATACATGAAAACCTCAAGTGCAACAAAGACTAAACAGCGAGCAAAAGATACAAAAACAACTCAGCAAATGCGCTGGTTGTTTTTTGTCGACTCAACACAACCTAGACATATCTGGAAGGAGGGATCTTAACTGAGAAAATGCCTGCATCAGGCTGCTGGTCGGCAAGTGCATTTCAGACTAGTGACTGGCGCGGGTGGGCCCAGCCCCTACCAGGACCACCTCGGGGCAGGTGGTCCCACAGTGTAAGAAAGCGGACTGAGTAAGCCACGAGAAGGATGTCAATAGCAGCATTTCTCCAGTCTCTGCTTCAGCTCTGCCTTCAGGTTCCTGCCTCCACTTCCCTCAATGAACTGTGTAATCAGGATATGTAAGCCAAATAAATCCTTTCTACTCAAGCTGCTTTTGGTCATGGTGTTTGATCACAGCAACGCAAACCCTAAGACCAAAGAACTTAGACAGATGCCAAGTGAATAGATAAAAAGAAACTAAATATCCTGTCTTGGGGAATTGTAAATTAAAAGACCAAAGAGAAGCCAAGCTTAGTGTCTTGTCCTGGAACTTTAAATGCAGATGAAAAGGTGAAGCAACAGGAATCCATGGAAACACAAGTGGACGTTTTTTTGAAGTTAAAAGTACTCTTACCATAGAACTCAAACATTATTCTTCCAAGCATATCTTGAGAGAAAAAGCCATATCCACAGAAAAACACAAGGATCTACATTTATAACAATTCATGATTGCCCCAAATTAGGAACCACCAATGTTCCTCGCCTGTGAACAGATAAACAAACTGTGGTATACACAGGCAGTGGAATGTTTTCGTGATGAAAAGAAGGAAGGCATCAAGGCGTGAAAAGTTAGGAAGCCCGGGCCCGGGTCTGTGCATCACACACACTCTACGTGGGAGGAACGTAACCACATGTTGCTACAAGAAAGACCACATACAGTATGATTCCAACTGCATGGCCTTTTAGAAACGACGAGACTATGGAATCAGAGATTAGTGCTTGCCTAGGTTTTGTCAAATGGTACAGCAGAGGTATGAAGAGGTGGGATACAGAGGATGTTTTAGGACAGTGAATATGTTCTGCATGATGCCATAATGGTGGATGAGTAGGCAAAACCTAGTTTGGAGCACAATTAATAAAAACCCAGAGACAGATATTGTGGTTCAACCTGAAGTTCAGAAAAACAAAACAGCCAACCACTGGATCTTACTTCTACCTCAGTCCGAAATGTGGACCCTGCCTCCTGAATTCTCAGAATGAGACTGTGTCTGAGAGCTGTCTCCTCCCACTTTATATTCCTCTCTAGGGTTGGGATTAAAGGTGTGTACCACTAACTCCTGGTTTCTATGGCAAACTAGTGTGGCTTCTCGAATTAATAGTATGTCACCACTTCCTGGTCTGTAAGGCTGACCTGTGGAGCTGTTTTACTCTCTCATCTTCAGGCAAGATTTATTTATTAAAATACAAATGAAATATCACTACACTAGTTGAACTATACAACATGGAGGGTGACTTGCCGGGACATTTGTGGACTTTGGGAACAATAACACATTAATGTTGATTCATCAATTGTAGCAAGTATATTCCATGACTCTATTCTCAATGGGCAAGACTGGTGTGTCTTTGTTGGGGGAGGTGGAGAGAATGAGAATATAATGAGAATTCTGAGCTTCCCATTCAAATTTTCTTTATATTTGAAACTGCTCTTTAAAAAATAAAGTCTATTAATTTAGATAATTAAATAGGAACAACAAGAAGAAAAAGAACAAATATTGTTGTCCCTCCTGCTAAAGGGGAGTCAGAGTCTTGAGGTGATGATAAAAGTATAGAACCTCTATCCTGAAGAATGTGCAAAAGTGATACTCATAATGAGGTTCCTAAAGGTTTAACCACCTCTCCACGAACTTCCAATCTGTTGCAGTACAAAAATAGGAGCTTTTTAGTTTCTGAAATTTTAAGTATTACAATTGACACAAAACATTCACAACCTAAAAATACGGATTTCTTTTAGCTGTGACTAAAAATTACTCCTTAAAAGTCTTATTTTTTTTCAAACTACGTAATAATTTATTTATGTTATCACCAAATGATTATCAGATTTAGATAAGAAAATTTTTAGACAACTTTTAAGCTGTTAGTTTTCAATTCTGACCGTTTTCCTGGATGGTTACAGTTTTGTTTTGTTTTTAATCACTCCTAAATGACACGCCATTGACTAAATGAGTGCCACGGGAGGAGGGGAGGAGCTTACCTGCAAAACGGGAAAAGTGGCGGTGGTGATGCCCATTTTGTGCAAATTCAAGAGCATTTCATTTCCACTCCATATTTTACAGGACGACTCATAGTCCCTTTCCACAAGATGCTCAGAATTTGTTTCTAACCAACTGGAATAAAACACACAAACAGTCTGTCAGCCACTGTCATCTCTATATGGCAGAACTGCAAAATTATTATTGTCGTCTATGGGTCTGTATACATTCTTTGAAGCTGTTAGAAAACACGCAAGGAATAACACACCTCCAAATGCACATTTCTCACTGTATAATAAGCACTTGCATGAGCGTAGGCAATTTTATTAGGAAAGAAGGCTGAGACTTTGCAGAGTCACACTGCTACACTTACATCCAACACCCATGCATGAGGTGTTCATAGCAAACCACATAAAAATAAACGCAAGACAAATATTTATGCTGTATAGTAACAACAAAAGAAATACCTGAAAATGCATAAATAAATTTATTCAAATGTACACTCACTTAATATCTGCTTGAATGCCATTTTTATACCAGAGATACAAGTAGAAGTTAAGGCAGTATACAAAGTAAAGAAAATCTTTATTCTCATGGAAATTAAATGACTACTAAAGGGAGTCAGAAACAGCAGACACAGAAACAAATACATAAGAAAGGAAATACCAGGGCAAAAGATAGAACTCAAAGGTAGAGTGCTTGCTTAGCACCCAAGAGGCCTTAGGATCAATTCCCAACACCACAGGAAGGAGGAGTGATATACACAAAAATAAGGCTAATCACCAGTTGGTAGCTACTTTAATCCGAATTTCTAACACTGAAAGCAGAAACATGGCCAGTCCCCAGGGGGATAATAAAAAGAAAGATGCTTCAAAGCAGAAGGGATAGTTGGTGCAAAGCTAACAAATTTTGCTCCTCTGAGGGCCTGAAAGAAAATCAGTTTGGTCATCACAATGGGCAATAAGAGGTAATGGTACAAACAGTTACAGGGATAAACTAGAATCAGATCGTTTAGAGCAAGGACAAGAAATTTGGGTTTTGGGCTGGAGAGATGGTTCAGTGGTTAAGAGCATTGACTGTTCTTCCAGAGGACCTGAGAGTTCAATTCCCAGCAACCACATGGTGGCTCACAACCATCTGGAATGAGATCTGGCGTCCTCTTCTGGCCTGCAGGCATACATGGAGGCAGAATGTTGTGTACATAATAAATAAATAAAAATATTTTTAAAAAAAAAAAAAAGAAAGAAATTTGGGTTTTGGAGGAGCAGCTATCTTGAGTCTTGGGCCCGTAGGCACCTGGAGGAACGATCACCGAAGGTTCTGCCTTGCTTATATATCTTAAGGAGCTTCAATGGAGCCACAGTCCCCAACTGCACCAACTGGAGAAAAAGGGACCACCTGAAACATAGGCTCCACTTGTTCCGATTGGAGGAAGAGATGGGTGACAACAGGGTAAGAAGACACTCAACAACATAAGAGTGATACAGCACCACCAGAACCAATGGTTCTACAACAGCAAGACCTAAATATACCTACTCAGATGAAACAGAAAAAAACAACCTTTAAAATAACTTTATGAAAATGATTAAGGCCCTTAAAGAGGAAGTGAAAATTTCCCTTAAAGAAGCGGAGGAAGCCGGTTGTGGTGTCGCACGCCAGTAGGATTTGCTGAAGGAGGCAGAGGCAGGAGGATCGCAAGTTCGAGGCCAGCCTAGGCTACACATTTTTCTTTAAAAACGAAGGAGGAGGAAGAGGAGGAGGAGGAAGAGGAAGAGGAAGAGGAGGAGGAAGAGGAGGAGGAAAAGACAAACAAAAATTTGGAAGAAATCAACAAATCCCTTAAAGAAAACCAAGAAAAAGAAAGCAAACAGGTTAAAGAAATGGTTCAAGGCTTAGAAACTGAAATAGAGGCAATAAAGAAAACACAAATTGAGGGAAATCTTGTAAAGGAAAATCTGGGAAAAGGATCAGGAGCTACAAAAGCAAGCCTAAACAACAGAATATAAGAGGTGTAAGATATGATAGAGGAAATAGATTCATCGGTCAAAGAAAATGTTAATCCAACAAATTCTTAACACAAAATATCCAGGAAATTTGGGACACCATGAAAAGACCAAACCTAAGAATAACAGAAACAGTCAAAGGTATAGAAAATATATCCAACAAAATTATAGAATTAAACTTTCCCAACCTAAAGAAGAACATGCCTATGAAAATACGAGAAGCTCACAAAACACCAAATAGATGGGACCAAAAAAAAAAGTGTCCTCACCACATAACACTCAAAACACTAAACATACAGAATAAAGAAAGAATATTAAGAGCTGTAAAGGAAAAAGGGCAAGTAACATATAAAGGCAAACCTATCAGTATCACCGTGAAACATCTCAGAGTCAAGAGCACTATACGTTAAAGACTGTAGTGATTTTACTGCACTTTTTTTAAAAAAGAAAGACTTATTTATTTAATGTGCGCTGATGTTTTGCCTGTATATACTCTGTGTGAGGGTGTCAGATCCCCTGAAACTGGAAGCTGCCATGTGGGTGCTAGGAATTGAACTTGGGTCCTCTAGAAGAGCAGTCAGTGCTCTTAACCGCTGAACCATCTCTCCGGCCCCTGCACTTTTAAAAGATTCAGAAACATAATAGTTTAATTAAGGAAAACAAACATCTTTAGTATTTTTCTACCTTTATTTATTAACATGTAAGTATTTGGATCATATTGTGTTAAATGCTTGATTTTTAGAAGTCCCGTTTGAGTTACTACCTTGAGTTTCATGACAAATTCTGCAGTGGATTTTGGCTTGGGAGTAGGACACAATTTCCAGCTTCTGAAATGCTGTTAAATACATTTCTGCCATTTGAGGAACTAGAAGGAACTGAGGAACTGGATATTCAGCACTACATACACATGTGAAACAGTGTTCCTCATAGATGATTATAAAATCAACTATAAATCAACTCTGAAAAATGTTGAAGATGGATGGCTTAGCTGCGACCAAGCCCAATGACCTGAGTTCAAGTCCCAGAACCCACATGGTAGAAGGAGAGAACAGACTCCTGAAAATTGTTCTCTGACCTACACACACACACAAAATGTAGTAATTTTTAAAAGCTGAAGATGTTCTGTATCTTACAGTATCAAATATTTAGCTAACAAACATATTCACCTTATTAGTACACAAATTTGCTTTTGTCTTTACAAAGTAATAAAATTATATGAATATCAAAGAACAGTTTTAAAATGTTTCTTCATGATTTATTGGACAGAAAGGGGTTCTGAGTACAAAGCCTTTAAGAAGCCCTGCTCTAGGCTGTGTCACTAGGTTACATGACTGAGCCAGGAAAGAAATCAGGCCTCAGGACCAGGTCCTCAGGCATTCCAACAAGTAGACATCAAAGAACACGAGGAAGAATGGACTATAAGAAGAAAACCAGAGACCTCACAGAAGCGAAGGCAAAAATGCTTTTCAGGGATGACAAGATGCTCAATGGGTAAGGTGTTTGCTACTGAAACTGGTGATGTGAGTTCAATCCCTGAAGCTCAAGATCACATGGTGGAGAGAACTGACTCCTACAGATTGCCCTGTGAGCCTAGTTGTGTGTCCTGCCACAAGTACACATACACACAAGCACACACACAAATTACATTTTTAATTAAAAATGAGCAAACAAATGAATGAAAGCATGAATGAACGAATAAAGCATTGGCTATGAAAGCCTAATGACTTGAGTTTGACCTGCAAAACCCACACAATAAAATGAGAAAACCAACTCCCAAAAATTGTCCTCCGACTTCCCCATAAACACTACTGTGACATGCATACATATACATCAAATATACACACAAAAATAATAATAAAGATTTTAAAAACGCTTTTTGAGAGGCTGACCATCAATAACATCCAACCTTGCTGCGATGTCAAGATAACAGAAAAACAGCCAATGAACTTGGTGGCAGATCACTGGTGCCTTGACAAGAACAGCGGCATCAGGATGGATGAAGAATATAAATGAAAATAAGAGAATCAACGGTGAACTACAAATTACACTGTGAAATAGAAATGACAAAATCCTACCTACGAAGAAGGCACAAGACTGATAAAGTGGCTCGTCACCTGATGATGAAATAAGGACGGTCCGAGTTCTATCCCTGGAACCCGTGGAGAGGTGGAAAGACAGAACCGACTCTACAGGGTTATCCTCTGACCTCCCCATGTACCCCCAATACACATACCACACACAGAGAGACAAACAAGTAACATAATCAATATGTATCTGTATACACACACACATCACAAAGGAAGACATAGGCGGGTAGCACAAAGAGCAAGGAAGGGGATTTGCCACTCTTACTGTACACACAAGGCTGATTCCCTATTAAACAACAAGCTTCTATACACCAGTGAGAAAATCACAGCAAAGATAGAGAAAAATTACAATAAGTAGTTAATACAAAAGGAATCTAGAAGTTGACTTAAAGATGTTTGGTTTCTTTCATATTGAGAGAGATTGTTAAGTGAAAACTACTCTGGGCCCAAGGTAGAAAAATAGACCGTCAAATGAAAAGTCAAATGCAATAAATACCAGGTATAATATGCCATCATTTGGGAAACAATGAGAAGCAAGAGAATTTATTTATATTGACTCATTCATTCACACACACACATACACACACACACACATACACACACACACACACCCTGAAAAACCTTGTTTAGGAGAACAAGGACTAAATAAATAAGGGATGGAATGAAAGGTAGTTTTTACTAAATAGGTTTAGATTATGTCCAAACCATGTGATTACACATTTAAACTTTTCGATGTACAAAATGAAAACAGAAAATTCCAGAATGCATGTGATGAGATGTAGTCAGAAAACTTTATAAGATAACATGATTCTAGAATAAAGTATGAAAGAGAAATTATCTAAAATAAAATTTAGTAAAATTTGTACTAAATCTATTTTTTTAAAGTAATAAAACCTCCCCATTAATTAAAGCCCACCAAACTAGAATCGCACTTGAATGATGAAATAAATAAAGCCCTACGGCACTGGAGAGTTGACACACCAGCTAAGAGCACTTGCTGTTTATTCTGGCCAGTTTTATGTCAACTTGACACAAGCTAGAGTCACTTGAGAGCAGGGAACCCCACTGAGAATGTAGGCAAGCCTGTAGAGCACTTTCTTAGTGATTGTGGGTGATGCCATCCCTGGGCTGGTGCCCCTGAGTTCTATAAGAATGCAGACTGAGGAAGCCATGGGGAGGAAGCCAGTAAGCAACTCCCTCCCTCAGGAGCGCTGCATCAGCTCCTGCCTCCAAGTTTCTGCTGTCTGAGCTCCTGTCCTGGCTTCCTTCAGTGATGACTATAATGTGGACGTGTAAGCTACTTAAACCTTTTTCCTCTCCAACTTGCTTTTTGGTCATGTTTCATCACAGAAACAGAAACCCTAACTAGGACCCTGATCTTGCCCAGGTTTGATTCCCAGAACCCACATGATGGTTCACAACTGTCTGTAACTCTAATCCCAGGGGATCCAATGTCCTCTTCTGACCTACACAGGCATTCATGTGGTATACTTACGTAATACATGCAACCAAAACACTCATACACATAGATAAAATAAATCTAAAATGAAAGACTATGACTCAGATTTTAAAAATCTTAATTTGTTATTTAATTATTTTAGTGAATTAAAAATGGGTTCTTGACATTATTAGCTTTTAGAAGTCAATTATTTTCATTAGTCTTTTAAAAAAGAGCTAAACTGATAAAGAACATCCCATTTCCCAGATAGCCTGGTTAGTCAAAGTTTACTAACTTAATTTTATACTTATGTGTATGTATCTGTGTGAATGTATGTCACATGTGTGCAGATCCCCCAAGGAAATAAGAAGAGGACATTAGATCCCCTAGAGTTGGAATTACAGGTGGAGTTGGAATGATAACTGTGAGATGTGGGTGCTGGGAACTGAAACCAAGTCTCTGCAAGAACAGGAAGCACTCTCTTCGGTCCCTAAGTTTACTAACTTTAAGATACCCCGACATCAAGCATATCTTTAATACAAAGAGACAATGCAAATACACCGAGAGACAAAAGTTCTTACTTAATGAGGTTATAACACACATCTCGCAGGGGCTCGTGGTTTTTCTTCCTTATGTTACTGTTGACCAAACTATCCAGCTCATCCCGGGCAAACCGAAGCTGAACCTCTGTTACACTGTAGCTTGCTGACTCCCGAGCACACTCTTCAATGTTATGAGCTTCATCTAAAATGACAACTTGCTCTTTCAGCTTTATATCCATCTGTAAGATAAAAAATTTTCTATTAAAGCATTTGACAAAATGAATTGAACAGCAGTAGGCAAAAGATTTCGTTTAAAAATTCACAATATAGGCCAATACTGCTTGTGCAATTTACATTAAAAAACTAATTCTCAAGCCTTAAAACAACTTCAGAAGCACTAACATCTACCAGATACCAGTTCTATACGATAGAGCTCACATTTTCATTCTAAGAACGCTTGGTAACCAACCTCTCGATGAACATGTGCCTATCAGCTGAGCATAGACGATGGTATACAATTATACAATAAAGAAGCATTCAGTACAATTTTATCACTGATGACCACACACTTTTGTGTGTGTGTAGTGCTGTGGCTAAGCACAGGGCTTCATGCTTGCCATGCAAGCCCTCTAACAAATGAGCTGCATTCCTATCCCAGCAAAGAAAACCTTGTGAAGGGAAACAAGAAGGCAGATTCAGTGATTCCCAAAAACTAACAAGAAGTGATGCAGTCCGACCCACGACATGTACTTTATTTTGAAGACTGCTCTTCTCCGGCTGATGCTGATAAGTCTACTAATCTGTGGATCAAGTGACATCATGTTTCTCACAGGGGAAAACATAGCTCAGAACCAGGCTCATCAGGTAAAGTATTCCGATCCTCTGTGGTCAGAAATTGGCTCAGATTCAGGAATGGATATGCCATCCGAGCTGAGCTGAACAGAGTGACTGGAGGGATGCATGCAAGCTCATGCCCTTTCCTCCAGCTTAGCTAACTGCCTGCGGTTGTCCTCTGTCCCACAAGAAAAGGACTTCCTAAGAACGAGGCCATCATAAGGAAAGGAAAGCCAGCTTTTCTTCTTAAGCTCTTTTCAAGTTAGGTTTGTATAACTTGGAATAGAAAATCCTGAGCAATAAAACAAGGAAATTTTATTAAAGTAACCTCCAATAAATGATTTTGAGAAAGTAATAACATACACAGGTCTGGGAGTGACTGAAGAGCATTATGAGGCCAGACACAGACTGAGGTTAAAGAGAGGGATTCCGAGGAGGACAGGAGCGAGGCAGAGCATTTCGGTGGGTGTAATAAAAAACAAACACAGGAATCCCTGAGCGGTTCTAAGGCATGCTCAAGGGATCCACTTGGGAGTTTTAGGAAAGGCTGAAATGGCAGTTCTATGCCAGACTACTGAGCATCTTGAAAATGGAACTAAAACATGAACTCTATCCCACAACAAAGGAAGAAATATATTTTCAAGTAGGGGACTGACAAAATGAAAGTAATATTAAGAAGCCTATCCTCACTAACACTGTTATATCTGATGCCCAACTAAGAGCTACCCAGTGAAAGGTACAGCAGTAGAGAATAATGGTATGGCAGCAAATAAAATGCCTTATTGAGGCCGGAGAGGAGGCTCTGTAGTTAAGGGCACTTGAT
Source organism: Microtus pennsylvanicus (assembly GCF_037038515.1). NCBI lineage: Eukaryota > Metazoa > Chordata > Mammalia > Rodentia > Cricetidae > Microtus > Microtus pennsylvanicus. The sequence goes on along the minus strand of NC_134589.1, from coordinate 35,414,981 downwards.
GCTCTTCTAGAGGACTTGGGTTCAATTCCCAACATCCACATAAGGGCTCAAAACTGTCTGTAACTTCAGTTTATGGGGGATCCAACAGCTTCTTTTAGCTTCTGTGGTCACCTCACACATATATTACATAGGCATACATTCTGGCAAACACTCATACACATAAAATTAAAAAATTAAATAAAATATATAAAAACTTAAATGCCTACTAATTCTTAACTTAAAAAGCTAGAGCTGGAGCTATAGCTCAGTTAGCAGAGCACTTGCCTAGCATGCATGACACACTGGGTTTGATTCCTAGCACCACAGAAGCTGGCTACGGTGGCAGGCACCTGCAATCCCAACACTTGGGCAATAGAGGCGGGAGGACCTGAAATTCAAGGTCATCCTCAGCTATGTAACAAGTTCAAGGCTAATCTGAGCTATGTGAAACCCTGTCTCAACAACAAACCTAGAAAGAAACAGAAAGCTAATATGAACTGCATAGTCACAGCTAAAGAAAGCAGTAACTGGCTATACCAAATCGTTTACTCTTTGTATTAGGCAACAGTGATTATAATCTCTATAAGAACCAGGCAAATAAATAAAATTTAAAGTTCACTACTAAAAAATTCACAAAGCACAACTTTCACAATACATATTCTCTTCACACAGCTTCTTCAACACAGTTATATCCCCCCACCCCAACGGAGAAATATTTTTAGATAAGTCTTAATTTCGCGAATGGAGAGAACAAGGGTTATATAATGGTCTTCAATGGGGACAATTTGGCTCCACAGGGGAAATGAGGACATTGTGGCAATGTCAGAGATATCTCTGACAGTGACAACTGTAGGGATTGTATTGGCACCTCAGAGACAGAACCGGGGTTACCACTAAACATCACAAAGTGCAGACGGCCCATCACAGCCAGGTGACTCACTCAAGCCTGAGGAGCACACTGCAGTTGGAGCTTTAACTGTTATTACTTTGGAAATTAAAATAACTGGGCTAAAAAGTCACCTTTTAATTCACCATAGAAGACGTGTTCAGTACTCTGTTTACGTAAACCCGATACAGAGGGGAAAGACACAGACACCTAAAAGCTCCCACAGTCATCACCACTATCTCTAAGTAGCGGAAACTTCTAATTGTCATAGGTACTCACGCTTTCCCTTATTTGAGCGTCCAAGAGGTAGTTGTAGGGACAAAATACTATGTCAGCATCATCTACCAGCTCCCGAGCTGTGTAGTAGGGACATGCCTTCAGTTTCCTCCCGAGGCCGACAAGCTCTTCTATGTCCCAGGCTTTGGACATCCCCTGAAGAAACTGCAATGTCTGCTGGTTACTAATTTTATGGACACCATGGTAAAAATAGCAGGACTTCCCCTGAAAATGGACAGACATAACTGAAATGTGAGCCAGCTTTGGAATAGAAGGAATAAAGTAAGATTATCACAGAACTTCAAAAGATTACTAGAACCAAAAGCTAATAATCTATAGAGAAAACAAATACTTCTATACTTCTAATCACAATCTTATCTTCCTGCCAAGACACAGAAATCTCACTACACTGCCAATATTGACTTTGAACTCTCGGGCTCAAATGATCCTTCTGCTTCACCCTCCCTAGTAGCTGGAATTAGAGGCTATATCCAAACCCATTTAAAGAGATTACAGTAGTCCACTCAGAATCAGAGAGAACACCCAATACAAAATCAACGAGAAAAACATGCTTAAATTGTTTGATGTAGCCGTGCCATTAGCCATAAAGCATTCCTGGAAGATGAACAAAGCAGTGGTATTTCCTGATGGTTTCAGAACGGAATTAGATGATAGACATAGGGAGAAAATTCCTATTGGCTCTCTTGTCTCTTTTCAAATGTAGACCATGTGACAATATTAGAAGCCAGGAAACAAGAAAGGCAGATGAGGGGAAAAGGAAATAAAATACAAGAGTACCCCCAAAATTGCAAATTATATTATTCAAAACATATACTATTAACATTTTCGTGTATCTCACGTTTTTCTGTTTTTGTTTTTTTTTTTTTTTTGGTTTTTCGAGACAGGGTTTCTCTGTAGCTTTGGAGCCTGTCCTGGAACTAGCTCTTGTAGACCAGGCTGACCTCGAACTCACAGAGATCCACCTGCCTCCCGAGTGCTGGGATTAAAGGCGTGCGCCACCACCGCCCGGCTCTCACTTTCTTCTACACACATCTCTATAAAATGGCCCAATATTAAGATTAAAAACAAACTGCTATCAGGAAGATCTCATCTCACTGTTACGCATGTGCACACTGAGTTAGCATGCCGGAACTGAACTGGTTCCCTTCGTACTGGGCCTTTAGAATGTCCTCATGCTTGCAAGGGAAGCACTGCACAGCTGAGCCATCTCCCCAGACCTCATCTTTACCTGTTTTAAAGGTGAGAAACAAAATCTTGTTTTGATGTGTACTTTTCATATTTCTACCAAGGTGTAATGTTTCTTTGAAAGACTGTCCTTGTGTGTGTGGTGCTGGACACTGAGTCCAGGGCCTCACACACTCAGTGTAACCACTCTACCCGAGTTACAATCTCCAGTCCCTGTATGAACATTCAACAAAGGGTCCACGGTAATTCCTATTTCTTTGATGTGATCTATTAATGCCTTTGCTATTATGTTGTTGGAAGTAAAAAATACATAGTATTAATTAAAAATTAAAATTCTGATAACTCACTCCAAGTATGAATATGTCATATGCCAATTTTAACCAACTAAAAGCGGGGACAAGAGAGATAGCTCAGTGTTAAGAGCACTTACTGCTCATGCAAAACACCTGGATTTGGTTCACAGCACACATACGGAAGCTCACAACCTCCTTAACTGCAGTTCTGGGGCACAGGAGGCCTCTTCTGGCCTCCACGTGTGTAGTGTGCAGGCAGGCTCATCACATACACACACATTACAACAATGTATTACAAAATCTAAGATGCATAAACGTAGCCCAGCGTGGTGGCGGGTGACTATAATCCAAGCATGTGGGCGCCTGAGGCAGGAGGATAGAAAATTTAAGGCCTACTGACCTTCATAGCAACATTCCCAATTAAAATAAGTTAAATAAGTGAATGAATAAATAAAATGTATAAAACTAACAGTCAAGCTACAAAAAAAAAATTCAACAAAAATTTAAGCCTTGAGTAATGAAAGTACTAGAAGCTTTGAATAATGGGAAATTCGCCAAAACTAAAAAATTCTGACTTTTATCATCAATGTACACTGATGATAAAAATTAGATACATGGCAGTTTAAAAGCAAAAAAGAAACAAAATCTAACAAAAATCCTGCATCTAAATCCAATTTTGTAACCAACAGCAGACACGTTAAGCCATTTTAAAGAAGTTACACCCTTTCAAGGCCAGGTACAGTGGCACCTTTAATATCAGCACTCAGGAGGCAGAGGCAGGTGAATCTCTGAGTTTGAGGATAGCCTGGTCTATAGATGGAGTTCCAGGCCAGTCAAAGCTATATAATGAGACCTTGTTTCAAAACAAACCAAATGATACACCCTTTGAAGTGACTGTGCTATCTGTTAGGTTCTCTGATGATGTCACCAAATGTGTAAACGCATGACTAAGTCTGTGCAAAGTGTCCTTGCTTGAAGAATAAATATGCATATATACTCTAGCAAATAATGGTTTTTTAAACGTTCTGGCAAAATATGCACAGAACTTTGCGGAGTTTCTTTGAGGGGTTAGAGGACAGGAGAGGATGTGGCTATCATGCTGGGCTAGCTTGGCCTCTTCTATCCACCTATGTGCGTTACCATACGTGTGACTATATTTCTTTTCTTTTCAGGGTGAGGGGAAAGCAGGCTCGTCTTATGTAGCCAGCTACCCTTAAATCTGCAATCCTGCATGAGCCTCCAGAAGATTAGGATCACCAGTGTGCACCAGATACTTTTCTTAAAAAAAATATTTTTTTTTTATTTTGCCTGCATGTGTGTATGTGCATACCTGGTGTCCACAGAGGGTATCAGATCTCCTGGAACTGGAGTTACAGGCAGTTAGTTGTGAGCAGCCATGTGGTGTTGGAAATTGAACCCTGACACTCTGGAAGAGCAGCCAGTGTTCTTCTAACCTCTGAGCCATCTCAGCTGCTTTGTTTGAATTTTTAAAGAACAAGACAGTCTACATCAAAATTTTTAAAAGAATTGGCATTCCAGGCTCAACTTTAATTTTCATAATTGAAGCAAAAAGAAAAATGTTAACAGACTATCATTCTAGTATGGTGGCACTTTGAAAGAGACGGTGAACAAAAGCACATGTACCTTCAGATCAAGCCAAATAATCAGAAAGTTTACACTTGAAGGGCTCTTAGGACAACAGCTCTGTGCAGGCTGACAGTGAAGCCCAAAGCTCATCCCTTTTAGCCATGTAACAGAACCCAGAAGGGAGTCTGTCGGTGGGAGTGTTATCACACTGTAAACCCTTTTCACTCAATGTCGGTTATCTATTTATCGTTTCTCTTGGGTAAATCAGCCACAGTAAACACAGACACCTACAGTGACTTTGTAATTGGCCCTCATTACAATACCAAATTACTCTGAGGGCTTGGGAACAAGAAATGAACGCTTGTGTATACCCAGGAGGTAAGCAGTCTGACAACGAGCTGGGAGACAGCACGCCACAGCAGCTCTCTCTGCTGACTTCATCTCTAATGTGCAAAAACAAACTAGCTGTTCATTGCAAGCCAGTGGGAAGTTCTGAGCATCCAAGTCTACCAAACTGTCTTACATGACTGAAACTTCTGAGCATAAAGATCAAGTGCAAATGGTACTGCAGGATTCTAGACTATTAGACAAAATAAGACTATCTGCCTTAAAACTTTTCATTGCTTTCACCAATATATTTTAACTTATATATTTCCTACAAATGCACAATAATTTTTGCCAAGAACGAGTGAAAAAGGATTTTAAAAATATGCAATGGCAGACAGCACCTAGGTTTAGCAGAGCAGTAACTCATGGAGGCATTTGTGGTTACTGTGAAACCCTTTCCTTGAGCACCCTTGAAACACACACAGTAAGAGATTCCACGTCATTCTTCAGCGAGTCAGAAAGAACTGAATGGCAACAAATACGACTATAGAATTTCAGCAGTGATTTTGACCGAATGATTCTGTTTCCTTCTTTGCTCTGAACAGTCACTCAAGCCTGTCCACTACGCTCCTCGCTCTCACTGTACAGTCTCTCCGACTACATAAAGATAAATAGCTACTAAAATATGACTTGAATAGGCATTCAAAAGCCCAAGTAAACTCTCATCTGCTTAAAATAAAAAAACTGAGAAAGAAAACCAAGGAAACATAATTTATTCATACTATACGGGAGGAGATGACCCATCAATGAAACAAGACTTTTGGGACCATTACTCATAGTCTTTTGTGTAGAATCAACTCTGATTAAATAATAGAAAGACAAAAACAATTTCAAAGTCTACATCATTGCTCACTTTATACACTGACTCACTTGGCTATTTCGGAGAACAATCTCATACTTACAACTTCAATTTTCAAGCAAATTAGCTACAACAAATGCAGGCTTCCAAACTAATACTGCCCAGGATTAAATGGTATTTACAACAGCATGTTTTTCCTCATTCTACCCAACCTAAGAATTCATACCACTCCAATTTCCCTGGAAAAATGTAAAACCATGTATAACATGTAAAACATGTAAGGCATGTTACACATGGTTTTAAACGAAACAATCCTGCAATTTAAAAAAAAGTCTGTATTAATTAGAACCATAAATTAAAATAATCATGTATTTCAACATTAAAAATTTCAAAATTTGCTCAGTTTAAAGCATCTTATTTTGAAGTTTTTAAATACATAAAATATGCTGATTAGATCTAATTAGATAATATTCTTATAGCATTTTATGCCTTCATCTGATATCACTCATGTTCAACTATTTTGGTTAGAAGGATTTAAACAAAAAAATTACATCTCATACAACAAAAATTAATAACATGGAATTTTACTTATTTATAAGTTTTAAAACCAAAAATCTATCAATTTAAATGTGAATTAAAATTTTCTTATGGTGATATTTTTAAATAGTAATTAATTCGATTTCATATTATTTAATGATGAGTATATAAATATACAGAACATGTATCGAGAAATTCTAATCTCTTCGGCCTTATTTCTTTTCTCTACGTCACAGCAATCTTACTCACGTGCTTTCCATCCAGCAGTTCCATGCACTTCTCATTTCTGTTGAAGTTACCCACCACTTCAGGGTGAACACAAGTATGGTCCCTGCTGGAAAGAATAGTCATTGGGACTCCTGAGTAAGCTGTCTTTCGGAGCTCTCTAGTAATCTGAGCAATCTGCTTGTGTGTGCGTGTCCCAAAATAAATTTTGGGTCTCTTGGATTGTCCCCCGTGATCTTTCTTAATAGTATCTGCAGAGTCTTCACTGTTTCCTTGTTTAGTAGAACAGCAGCACTTACAACACTGGCCATTGAGCTGAAACAAGGAAAGAAAACAGACAATGTCTGGGCCACCACAACAAACACGGTACCACCTCTCAGGATCGAAGCCCTTAAGTAAAGAATCCTAATGGTCCAGGGAGCTGTCAGAGAGGAGTCTCTAATGCACCACTGAAGAAGAAACCACACACTACACACAAACTAGTTCCCTATCTTCTCCAAGTTATAAACAATGCTTCTCCATCTTTGCATTCTTTCCGACATATTCAATTCCAAATATTTAAAGTACATCTTAACACTTCTCTTTTACAAAATTATAGTATTAAAACAATATGACAGATTGGAAAAACATTTCATTTCTCTTGGGTCATTGTGACATTATAGAACTGATAGCTTTTCTCATAGCATGGCTCAAATATTCCGTTCTTAAACGGTATTTGAAATGTGGTTAACAAAAGAATAGACATAAGAAGTTGAATCTTAAGCACCACTACAAAATAAGTCCAGAAAACTCTTCTCTAACAAAGGAATGAAAATGAATACAAAAATATCAACATTTAACAATGTGAAAACAGGCTGCTTGCATGGAACCAGTATGCCTGAAATCCAATTACATGTGTGAAATCAAAACCCACCAGAAAAACTGTTACTAAAATAGCTCATCCTGGACAACACGCTCTCAAGTCATTCAGTATCGCAGATGAAATCACTTAACTATCTCTTTAAATTCAGCAATGGAACCTCAAGAGTAGTCTAAACTTCACCTGATTTGAATTCCCACCTCCGAATTCTGCCCCACCCCCTTTTTGCAGGTTTAATCTATGAGAACTCACAGATTCTTAACAAATATCCCCTTCAGAGCTTCAATTCCTCCACCAAATGAGACAGAATGAAGTCTGATTTCAGAGAAATGCTGAGAAACAATCACTGAGAGGGAAAAGGGGGAACAGCACACTCATGGCAAAGACTTTACACTGCAAAGACTCAGTTTGGTAGGACTCTACTTACTGCATTAAAAAATTGTAATCAGTAAGATTAGCCTTCATAAACAAATGATAAGTCATAGTATGTTACACCACAACACTGGAGATCAAGCTGTCTTTTAGCCTCTGCTCAGTGGAAAAGTAAGTTCAAATTACTCCTAGTCTCGCTCAGCCTTGTCCACCATTAAATATTACAATACATGATAGAATGGATGTAAATGTGACCCTTCTGGAGCTGTCACTCACTGGGATAAAAGGTTCACTGATGTGCCAAATAAACATTCAGTCAAAGCAGATAAAGTTACAGTCATGCTGGAATTGTTACACTCCCCTCTCGGGTTGCCAGGAACAGCAGATTTCATTACAGAGCGCTGCCACATTAAATAGCCAGTTCCAAATATCCTGCCTTCTATATTGAATAATTACTTATTCACTGAGAGGATAAAAGAAGAGTTATGAATGGGGCCCTTGTCAACAGCGAAGCAGGAAACAGCTGACTTGTGGCTTATGTTACATATGCTGCAATATCTAACAACTTATACTCACAGAGAAAATGGAATGCAAATTATATCATGATATTTGCACTGAATTGTTTTTTTGGTTTTTGTAGTATTTGGTTTCTGTAATATTTGAATTGTAAATTAATTAATTAACGTACTGAGAAACTAAGGTAACTACAGGTACAGAATTATTTACTTTTTCATATCCACAGACTTTTTACTCAATTACACTATTTCTATTCCTATAATGCTGTTGAATTTACTGGACAATTAGACTGCTAGGACCAATTAAATCATTTTATCCTATATGGATACATTATATAAAACCCTAAAAGTAATTCACTAAAATGGCTCTCAAGGCTTAGTAAACTCCTTTTTGAGAGAATTCATTTCAACATTAATTTCACTTAATATTTACCACTGGCTTCTTTTAAGTCTTCCTTTTTTTCTGACTTCCTTTCAAAAAAAGAAAAGTACAGAAATATATATATATATAAAATAATCAACTTTCACAAATACTTTAGTAATTAACTTACAGATCTTCACAGATATACAAATATACCTTTCATATAATTATTTTCAAATAAAAAGGAAACACTACCATATAGTTTTACAACTTGCTATTTCAAAATTTTACATTTCAAGAAGGGTGAATTTGGCATCAATAAGTCGGTTCTCACCTTAAAATGTTATGTAGTAGCTCTACTAACAAAAATTCATGATTAAAAGTTTTTTACTACAATAGATTTAGATACCACCAATTTCTACACCATTAATTCAGAAAAGTATAGGCCATAGATATTTTCATATGAAATATGCTTTGTTTGTTAGCTTTTAAAGTGAATTGAAAAAAATTATGTATTTATGAAGTCAAGGTAGATGCCTTAAGAGGACAGTAGTTACACAAGGAAAAAATAAGAATGAAATTAAGACAGTCATGTCTTGCTCCTGCGCACTCCTAAAGAATAACTACTTCTTCAAAAGTGATCTGAGAAAATCATACTTGAAGATAGAAAAGTGATATGACACCAGAATAAAAGCTTTTAAATAAGCATTTACCTAATAACAAAAAGGGACTGCTTTTATCAAAATGATTAACTTTCAATGCTGAAAGAAAACACAAGATAGGATCTGGATCACAGCAAGGAGAGGAGATAAGAATGCACCCTGACCCCCTGAATAAGCTGTGACTTTATGGCCTTTCTCTGAAACCTGTGGACTTAGAAGTCCTGAAGCAGCCAGATGAATAAAATCCGGCAGCTCTGCCCCTCTTGATAGCTATTTCTCCTGTTGACAGGTTTGTTTTTCATTAGGATGGTTGCTTTTTGCCTATGTTCCTTAAATGCATAGAATTTTCATCAGGACACTACAAAATAAAATTTAAAACTATTAACTTTCATCTGATATACTAAAGGCCAACAGGTAAAACATGATCCCCAAAACTTGTCAACTTTATAACCTGTAAATGGTAATGAGTTCTGACCAAGCTCTGTAAAAATGGCGGCTTCCTCTTCATGTCTAAAAACTAGCCTCACTTCAACAGAAGGCAAGAACATCCAACATGCATAGCAGCAAAAGCAGAGTATCATCTTAGAGAATAATACAGGAGACACGTGTAGACGGGTCAGGAGTCACCTGCTCCAAAAGTCCTCTCAATTCTGTAACAGCCAACACTGTCCTCGGGAAGCTAGCAACCAAGAATATTTAGAAATTTTTCCATGTGTTTAATAATGACTTCTAGTTCTTCTCTTGTCCTGTTGTATAAAGATGTACCTAAACTCTATGAAAGAGGAGAAAAGTAGAAGTTTTGGTTTTGAGAGAAAGGCCAGCTGCTGAGTCCTCTACTACCCCTTGCACAGAGCTGTGAGGAGCAACCCCGAGTGTAGCGCACTAGAACACCAACTGCTGAAGTGTCAAAGCCCCCTGCACACTCTCCCTGCACACTCCCTGCAAAACAGTATGACTACCTGTCGAAAAATAAAATGAGAAGGGTCATGAAACATTTTTAGAGAAGGAAATTAGGAAATAGAAATTAATTTCACTATCAACAGCAAGGCAGGAAACAAACGGCATTGGCCAATGTTGCACATACTGAACTATCTAACACGATCACAGAGAAAATGGGAAGCAAATTCTATCACGACATTCTGACTGAATTCCTCAGGTTACTCTGCTACTTACTGTGGGTATCACGTCACTTCTAAAAGGAGACTATGGATTGGATCCTCAAAGTAGACCAGAAAGAACAAATTCATTGTGAACAAAATAGATATTTAGGCCAGGTGTGAAGTCATACACCTGTAACCCAGCACTTGGGGAGTGAAGGCAGGAGGATCAGGAGTTCAAGGGTATCCTTAGCTGTACAGCAAGTCTGAAGACAGTCTGAACTGAGACTCAGTCTGGAAATGTGTGTGTGCGCTTGCATGTTCTTTTTCTCCTCCCTTTCTCCTTTTTATTTTTCCCAACCCACTACAAACTCCTAAAGTACAGCAACTCACATTTCTCTGCATAACTCATTCCCTGAGTGTGTAAGTATAATTTAAACTCTTTCCATTGGAGGACCATGGCGCGGTGTCCCCAAACTACTTAACCTAATCTCACAGTTTTAGAGTCTGATGGACACTCCAGTTCTAATTTAAAGTGATCTAAGCACAATAAAGATACTTCAATAATCAGATGACTAGCCTTTAAAAGCAAAAGCACAGGATGATTTACTACTTTTTGAAGTTATGCGAATATGTGAGCCTCTTTAGCTGTGAACAACAAATACATATCTAAGATTCAATATTAATAATTACCACCTAAAAGAGCTGCCCTGGCATGAGGCACTTCACACTCGGTGTCCCGTTTCATCCATCCATTCAGCCAAGAGACATTAGAATCCACCAAGCCAAGCAGAGGACAATGACAAGGGTCACCCAACCTCATCCACAAAGAGGGCTTCTCTCTTTAATTGTCCTAAAAGGAGCGGTCTGGAGAGTTTATCCATACCAGTTTCATGAATTAAGGAATTGTTTCTAGTTACTTCTGTGCTCATAATTTTTCTGACGCAATTACAAAATATATCTAGGATAAACTATATAACTAAATTCATAAAAATTACATAAACTTGTTTTTGAATTAAATACTTTCTATCAAGATCCATGTTAAGTACAACAAAGGGGTGGGAGATGACGCCTTTCCATTAAGAGACTATTTACAGCAAGAGTCAGCAAACTTTTTTCCCTAGCAAACATTGTTCATCAAGGGTCAGAGAATAAATATTTCAGGCTTTTCGGGCTACAGGGTCTTATATAAGAAAAAAAAAAACAACTACTGGGCACCTTTAATCCCAGCACTCAGGAGGCAGAGGCAGGTGGATCTATGTGAATTTGAATTTGAGTGAGTTCCATCCAGGACAACCAGGGATACATACAGAAACCCTATCTCAACAAAAAAAAAAAAAAAGAAAGAAAGAAAGAAAGAAAGAAAGAAAGAAAGAAAGAAAGAAGAAAAAGAAAAAAGAAAGAAAAGTTCATGTGGTTCAAATGTGGGAAAAGAAGTTGTTTTTGTTTTTTTTTTTTAAGACAGGGTCACTGAACTTTCTCTATGTAACCCAAAATGGTCCCAAAGTTGATCCTTTTGCCTCAGCCTCCAGAATGCTGGTATTATAGGAGCACACCTCTACATTCACCACCCCCTTTGGAAAAGGATTTATTTATTATTTTATGTGTATAAATAAAAATATATACATATATAAAATAAACTAGAATTTTATGTTCGAACATATATACAACATAGCAATGTTGAACAAGTTGATCTAAATAAATGTAATTCTCTCCATAAAATTCCAAATAAATTGAAGGTAGAGATAAAAATATGAAACTTTAAGTAGAGAATTAGAAAAGACTACTCTAGTAAATAGTCACGGTGGTCAGCAATATCTGGGGAGACGGGACTGGGGAAGTGGCTAAGTGGGTAGAGTGCTTGCCTAGCATAGACAAAACTCTAGGTTCACCTCCCAGCACATAATCCTGGAACTGTGCAACTTGAGAGAAGCAGGAGGCTCGGAAACTCAAGATAATCCATCCTACTGAGGGCGTTTGCGTGTGTGTGTGTGTGTGTGTGTGTGTGTGTGTTTGTTTGTTCTGAGACAAGGTCTCACTGTGAGCCCCTGACTGGTCTGAAAGTCACTAAGTGTAGATCAGGTTGGCCTCAAACTCAAAGAGATCTGCCTGCCTCTGCCCCACAAGAAGCAGGGTTAAAGGTATACCCATGCTGTGTCAGGAAATCAGTTTATTCTTAATTTTTAGTGATTTCTTTATTCTTATTTTATGTAAAATAGTGATTTACCTGCATTTATGTCTGTGTGAAGGTGTCAGATCACCTGGAACTAACAGTTATGAGCAGCCACATACTAGGTCCTGCCTCCTGGGTCCTCCAGGAGAGTAGTCAAGTGTTCTTAACTGCTGAGTCATTTCTCCCGCCTCGGAAATCAGTTTTAAAGTAGATTCCATAACAGGAGCTCAAAAACAACTATGACTAATTTGGGTGAGGGCTTTATTCCAAAACTTGTCTGATTTTATAGTGGAAATAAAAAGGCAACAGCACTTCCTTGACAAGCAACTTGGCCACACACATTTATTGTACACAGGAATAAACAAGGTGCTAGAAAAAAGAAGATAATTTCATAGAGGTTCAACCATGCTTTTAAACTCATCTCAGTTTTAATATTCATTAATTATCTAATAAAGCATAGGGTTAAAAACCTTGAAACATTTCTACTTTACAGCTCAAAAAGACAAAAGGAATTCTTCAAGTCACTGCAAAATCCACTAAATATATAGAAGTTAAATTCAAAACCTTAAATCTTACCATATACTCGAGTAAAAATACAAAAACCTTTTCCTTTTTTCTTTTTAAGATTTCTTTTTATCTCTGTGCTTGTGTGCTTTTAAACATCTGCCCCGTGTGTGTGACACCTGAGGAGGGCAGAAAAGGGTGTCCTTGGAACTGGTGTTCGGGCTGCTGTGCCTGCCTGATCCTGGTACCGGGAACTGAGTTCTCAAAGGCCAGGAAGCCCTCTTAAGGTCTCTCTACAGCCCCTCGTCCTTTATTACCATGTTTATTAAGTGTATTCTTTGACAGTTTCACTCATGTGCACGATACACCTGGTTACACTTGTCCCTGGCTTTCTCCTAGCTCCCTTTCACCCTAGCAGCCTCTCTCTCACACTCACGGCTGTGTTCTGTGATCTATTTAGTCTAACCAGGGCCATCTGTGTGACCATGGGTTTACTTTAAAAAGGCACACATATAAAGAGCCAGTAGAAAAAGGCCAATTAACATAGAATTATAATACAAGCTGTGAGGCATAAGAAGCAGGCTTGCTGTTAACACTATAACCATTGGCTGCTTTCTGAGCCATTCTAAACAGACACTGGATGCCTGTTGTGCAAAAGCGCACATAAGCACACACTTCAGTAAGACGGTGCGACGTAACCATACCTTGTCAATCACTCTTTTAAAGAAATTAAGTAGCAGTACCCTACGGCCAGTTCCATGATTAAACTGCACAAAGCAGCTGTTTATCCGCTCGCAGCAACCAGCAGGTGAACCTGATTCAATATTTATCACAGGCTTTCACAGATCGCTGCTAACCAAGCAAACGTTTTAATTAAGTTGGAACTTGCTTCAAAGAGCTCATTCAAGATGTCAATCAGCAGGTATGGGATCAGATACAGTGTCAGGTGAGGGTGTGTAATACAAATCCACAACTTTCTTCATCCCATCTCTGTAAATTAGCCTGCTCTAAAGTTCAGACTCTGATTGTAACAGACTGCCAGTCTCCTGGAATGTGTAACTGAAGTCACTCAGGTTCTATTGTGAAGGTTGTAAGCAATATGTTAAACTGCAGTGGGCTAGCACATTAGGACAGATCCTTTTCACGGCTGGTTTTTGATACCGTAAGTGTTTGTTACCTACTCTCCACTTACTGTTTGCTTTCTTGCCTAGTGTAAATGGAAATTCCTCAACACAGTAGCCCCGGTTTCTGAAAAGTCTTGTTTCAGTAGAATTAATCGAAAAAGATCCAGAGTAGGATAATTTTTATCTAAGCTTACATAAGAAAAATTCGTGCGAGGAAAGGTCTCAGTTTAACAAACATACCGAAAAGATCAACCTGTTATAGCGTAGAACTTCTCCTGATAGCACTATATGCAGATACAATCGTAGCAATAAGTCCTGAAATAGTGATGAGCCCCACTGACTGACTTCAGGAAAAAATACCTGAGGTATTAAAAATAAAATAAAAAGGCTGGCATGAATGGTGGCACAAGCCTATAATCCCAGCAGTCGGGAGATTAAGGCAGAGAGATTCCAAATTCAAGGACATCTTGGAATACATAGCCAGACTCAATCTCAAAAAGCCAGGCATGGCAGTTCACACCTATACTCCCAGCACTAGGGAATTAAAAGCAAGATGATCAGGAATTTGAGGCTAGGCTGAATACATTAGATCTTATCTAAAAAGAAAATGAAAATTTTTTCTTTACAGAGGACTGCTACATATTTTAAGTGGGGTACGTTTCTAAACTCACCATTTTGCAACTCTCACAACTGATGAAGGGACTGAGGCAAGCGGCCTAAACTAATGTTAAAATATTGGGTGAGATGGCATAGTGGCCCATGCCTGTAAACCCAGCACTTGGGAAGCAGAGGCAGGAATATTCCTGTGAGTTAGAGGCCAGCCTAGACTATAAAATGAGATCCAGGACATTCAGGGCTATAGAGTAAAACTCTGTGTCAAAACTAAACAACTCTACCACCACCACCAACAACAACAACAAAATCATTGAATGAAAAGCTGTTGGGGAAATAAAATAATCACATAGTCTCAAAGATCACTATAGGACTGGAAAGATGGATCAGCAGCTATGGAAGAGCAGGATGCACTTGCTGATCTTGCAGAGGACCCAAGTTTGGTTCCTAGAACCACACTGAGTGGCTTACAACCATTTATGATTCCAGTTCCAAGGTATCTGACATCCTCTTCTGGCCTCCTCGGACACCAGCACACACCTAGTGCACATACATACTTGCAATCACACATATATACACATGAAATAGTCACATGTAATGGCACATGACTTTAATCCCAGCACCTGGGAGGCAGAGGTAGACAGAAGACTGTGAGTTCTAGGTCAGCCAGGCATACATAGTGAGATCCTGTTTTGAAATAAACAAATATTTTTAAAAAGTCACCCAGGGGCTGGGCAGTGGTGGTGCACGCCTTTAATCCCAGAACTGGGGAGGCAGAGGCAGGCGGATCTCTGTGAGTTTGAGGCCAGCCTGGTCTCCAAGAGCTAGTTCCAGGACAGCCAGCTAGAGAGAAACCCTATCTCAAAAAACCAAAGAAGCCACCCAGGGATTAACCACCAATTACAAAAGCTTTGGACAAGTGGTTAACCCAGCATCAACAGTGCTGAAACAAGCCGGGCGCTTATGTTCACACTTCTAACACAGGAAGAGTAAGTCTGAAGCCAGCCTGTTCTAGACAAGCCCAGACTACAGAGACCCTACCTCAAGACAATACAAAAACAACGGTAAAATAAATTTGTTTCATATGCCTCCTGATATAAGAAATGTCATTCTGAGTCACCTTGGTTCTAAAGTCAACAATCAACGTTAGGGTGTAGATCAGATCTTGCTTAGCACAGACTAGACATGCTCAATACCTACCAAAGTACAAAAAGATTCAAATAAGGCACAAGAAAGAACACAGGAACAGAGAAATAATGATAAAAAGACCTGTGTGCATTTAGTTTGTAGAAATTGATCCAAGTGTACATTTGACATGCACAGCTGTATACATTTCAAAAATATTTAAAAATACCGCCCCTCGAGACTAGAAGTGCTTTTTATTTTCTACTTTATATTTCAATATTATAATTTTTCTGTGTATGAATGTTTTGCCTGCATGTTTGTATGTACACAACACATATGCAGGAGCCTGCAGAGAACAGGAGCGGACAGCAGCTCTCCTAGAACTTAAGTTACAGGCAGTTATAAGCCTCATGTGGGTGCTGAGAATAGCAAAGTGCTCTTAACTGCTAAGCCATCTCTCACACCCCTATTCTGGTACTTTTCAAACTTCAATGAAACTTTTTAAATTAAATAAGAGAACAATACTATGCTATAAAGTCATCTTGCACACTCAGACCAAAATGCTATCAACAGAATTTATACAAAGTAATTTTGTGGGCTTGGGAGCTAGCTCAGTTGGCAAAGTCCTGGATTTTTGAGAGTGAGGACTGGAGTCTGGTCCCTAGAATCCACATGATAAAGATGGACATGGTGAGAGTGTACACAGAATCCCAGTTCTGGATTGAGGCAAAGAGGATTCCTAGGGTTCCCTAGCCAGCCAGCCTGGCCTAATCTGAGAGCACCAGGGTAACGGAGACACCCTGTCTCAATAATCAAGGCAGATGACATAAAACAAATGACGCACGCATGCACACATATCTGCAGGTGTACATGTGTACATACACACAACACACAAAACTATTTTGCTTCTATCATGGCCACTGAAAATTACTTATCATCCACACACAAACCTCTAACACAGTGCCTTCCCCAACAGAATCTTCTCTAATGATGGATGGTCCAACATCTGACTATTCAATCTATTTTCCATTAGCCAGATGAAAACATTGTGCACTTAAAAAATAATTAGCGTAACTAAGGGAATTTTAATTAACTGAAATAGTCACAGTTGTTATCCAAGCCAGCTTCCCTACAAGGAGCACAAACCACTGGGATAAGATGTGAAAGCGTCCTTGATGATCTGTGTCTTTCTGTTGTAATGACAGACTGGGAAGAAACTCACTCCTTTAAACAGCGTAGACATAGGCTGCTGCCTGTGACAGCAAGTGAGTCAGCACAGCCCAGCAGAGTTGTCCTGGGCACTCTTGGTCCCTGTACGGCTACCTCATCAGCTATAAATCAGCATAATTTGGGTCACAACATCAAAACAGGGTCATCGGCAGTTATAGATTTGTTCTGGTGTCAAATTTTAATCATCAAAAATGATGCTCAGGCCGGACGATGGTGGCGCACGCCTTTAATCCCAGCACTCGGGAGGCAGAGGCAGGCGGATCTCTGTGAGTTCGAGACCAGCCTGGTCTACAGAGCTAGTTCCAGGACAGGCTCCAAAGCCACAGAGAAACCGTCTCGAAAAACCAAAAAAAAAAAAAAAAGATGCTCAGCAGATGCATTTATCACAAAACTTTGAAATGGTTTTTTTTTTGTTGTTTTTTTTGTTGTTGTTGTTTTTTGTTTTTCGAGACAGGGTTTCTCTGTGGTTTTGGAGCCTGTCCTGGAACTAGCTCTTGTAGACCAGGCAAAACTTTGAAATGTTAACATCTTTGTTTTTTCTTAAGTTGCTACAGCCAGCCTACTGAATACTGTCTTTTCAATGCTGATGTTTGTGAGCACATTGTTGCTTCTTTCACCGTCAGCATACCACAGAGCGGTGTGTGTCCACTCTAACAGAGACAGAGAACTTTAATTCACGATCAAGATCTGCACAATCATTTTCTGGAGTGCTTTTCTGTATTTAACTTCTGTTGTTCACTTTCAGCCCGGAATTTCAAGTGTCTTTCTGTTTCTTCTCAGGTCATTCTAAGACCATTTTCCACTGTCTACTCTCTGACAGCTTCGGCCCTTGTGCTGTAAATATAAATGTTTCCTCTTTTTCTAATCACTGGGACTCACAGGAATAGCTGCAGAATCTCCTAGACATTTCCAATAACAAATAATTACGCTACATAAGTGCAGAACACAGTGAGTACTGTACTTGGGCTCTCGGCCTGACGCAGGATCTCAGGAGGAGTCTGCATTTGTGCACCACCCAACCCAATACCAGTTTGCTATCCTTTGTGGGCGTCTTGTTTGGGGTAACGTGGACATCCATGGAAAAAAGTATGCTAACTGAAGAGATAGAGGAGGAGGCGGTCATGTTCCCTCAGATGCTTAGCCCTGCCAACACACAGAGTACATCTGTGGTTTGGTTTGGCTTTCTCGTCAGTGCCTGGTCCTTAACTCACACACATTCATTTGTCTTCTGGGTCACTGAGGCAGTAAGTCAGACAAGATTGCTCCAAAATGTCTGTCAAAATCATTGGCCATAAGAAGGGCACACTCATCCAAGGTGACTAATACTGCCATTCTCAGGTACCTTAAAGGGTTTGAAGGACAGCCAACCCAAGCATCTTTGTCGTAAGTGGTGAGTGGTGTATGACCATAAAGTCTCAACACAAAATGACAAAGAGTCTTTCTGAATGTTGTAGTCAAAGTACATTCATTCTCCAGCCAAGAGCAGCCTTTGCGATCAAGAGAAAGTCCTTCCTTATCCTGGATATTGGCCTTTGGTCTTTCCCTAGGGGTTTTGCAAAAATTGACATTTGGGACTAGAGAGGTGACTCAACCGTTGTCATTGCTTTCTGCTCTTCCAGAGGACACAAGCTTGATTCCTAGCACCCACATATAGCATACAAACATACAGATAAATGAAAATTAAACCTTAAAAAAAAATATTTACCTTGCCACATTTGGTAGTACACACCTTTTTATCCCTGTACTCACGAGGCAGAATCAGGCAGATCTCTGTGAAGCCAGTAACTTTTGGTTTCAATTACTAAGACTGAAACAGATTGGAAGAGGTGGCCAGTTGGCAATAGAACAAATACTTTGGGTTTTATGGGCTGTAGACGCTACTCAACTCCTTTTGTTCTGTTTTCCTTTGATTGAGATAGAGTCGCACTATGTGTCAGGGTGCCCTAAGTACTAGTATGAGGTGTGGCAGCAAGTCTGGCCCTCAACTCTGCCGCTAAAGACCAAAGTGTAACAGATGTCGAGATGAATGTAAACTATTCCAACACATACACGCACAAACAAAAAGAAAAAATTCTTTATAACAACGGGCATCAGTATAATTAGCCCAATAAGCCATCACGTCACAGCCATAAACCCATAAAAAAGAGAAAACATCAAAATGCGTGTGTCAAAATAAGCAAGCAAAAATTTGAATTTTAAGTCTTTACTATGACTACACTATATCAAATAATAAAAAGCTATAAACTATAAATTTTATGATAAAAGTATACATATAATACAGACTAAAATGCAAATATAGCTACAAATTCCTGGTGCTTTCTCAGTATTACTCGACTCTTTTCACAAAGACAAAAAACTCCATGCCTTATATATGTTCTTATGACTTGCATTTGAGGACTGCAACATTAGCAAACCCGACAGAGACTCAGAAATCACTTGTACCCTGTGGTTTGCTCTCTTGCTCCCCTTGAAGCCTGTGGCCACTAAGTAGGTAAGCCTAGAGAATGACAGCTACCCACACTAGCATCCTAGACAACCAACAATGAACTCCTTAAACCAGGGCTGATTTCCTGATCTACCACTGATCATAGACAGAGGCCAGGCAACATTAGCAGAAAACACGCACAACTGACGTCAGCCAAAATGCAGACTCCAAAAGTAAGCTAAATAAATGTCTAGTTTGTTACACGGCAATGGGCAATTATGCATATGTTCATACACGTGCATACAACTACACATCTGTAAAAGTAGGCAAAACATCAGGGTGGACAGAAGGGATAGCTGAATAGGACTAAGGCTGATGACTTACTCATATGTTTTGATGGTTTCCAAGTTTTCTTTAATAAATAGTTATTGCTTTGATATTCAGGGGAGAAAATGTTGTCTTCTGGTCCCAGGCATTTCAGAACGTACAGATTACTGTGCAGATATGGATAAGTCCAAGAACCACACCACACACAACCAATCCCCAAAATGGCAAAGAACCGGCATCAAGAAACCCCAGTCACAAAGACTCTAATCTCTTCAGGGGGTTGGCCCTAGCTCCTGAGGAACATGTGTTTTGACAGGAAGCAGAAGACGCAGGCAAAGAGTGAGAAGGCAATGAGTGCAGGAGCAGGGCCATCAAAGCCCTTGCGATGCCCAAGGTGCCAAAGGGCCCAGCACTCAAACTCAGTCACCTTGCTTTCATTGCTCCCCACAAGCTTGGGAAGTTACATAGCCAAGGGCTGTAGGTTCTGCCAACGAAATCCCAAGGTTCAAACCAAAGCCAAGGCCACAGCTCTAGCTTAGAGTCCCAAAGGTGCCCAGGTCCCTGTGAAGGCCCCATAGAAAAGGGTCCTATCTGCCAATGTAAAGGCAAATGGATGGGTGCGACTCACCTATACCCCATTTACAGGTGATCAGTGCCTATGCTGTTTATACAAATAAAGTGAGCCAAGATCTGCTAAGAGGAAGGAAGGAAGGAAGGAAGGAAGGAAGGAAGGAAGGAAGGAAGGAAGGAAGGAAGGAAGAGAATGTCATTAAAAATACAAAATTCTGGGCCAGTAAGATGACTTATTGGGTAAAAATATCTAAGTTAAGTACAACACACAAAAACATAAATAGATATAAGAAAAATTAAAAAATAGACAAAATGAAGCATTAATATAATTAATCTTAATCAATAAAAGCCAAGAGCTAGTATCGGTATAAAGCCTGGAAGATCAGAGAACTAAGAGCAGCTGCCAGTTTTTGGATGGAGGAAGGAGACCGACAAGAAGCAACTGGCAGCTGCTCCTGGTTCTCTGATCTCCCAGGTTTTACCCGATATCTGGCTCCTGGTTTTTATTGGTAAGATTGATTAGACTAATGCTTCAACAAAATTCAGGGACTAGACAAATAACTCAACAGTTAAGAATACATACGGCTCTTGCAGAGGACCCAAGTTTGTTTCCCGGCACCCACATCAGGAGGCTTACAACTGCCTGGAACTTCATCTCCAGGGGATACATCACTCTCTTCTTCCTTGGGCACCTGAACTTATGTACATATTACCAAACAGGCATGTGGGTACATACAAAATTAAAAATAAAAAAATTAGTTCAGGTGGGGTTTGGAGGCATACACCTCTAGTCCCAGCACTTGGGAGGCAGAGGTGGAAAGATCTCTGATTCAAGGTCACCCTGTTCTGTGTACTAAATTACAGGTCAGCCAATGCCCAGAGAGACCCTTTCTTTAAAAAAAAAAAACACGCCAGGCATGAGAGTGTATGCCTTTAATCCTAGCATTTGGAAGGCAGAAACAGGCGGATCTCTAAGAGTCTGAAGCCAGCATCAGTTACAGAGTCTCAAGACAGCCAAGGCCACAAAGAGCAAACCTGTCTCAAAGATAGATAGGTAGATAGATAGATAGATAGATAGATAGATAGATAGATAGATAGATAGATAGATAGATAGATTGATATAAAAGAGTTTAAATATAGAAATAAAACTATGAAAACCAAATGTGCTGTAAATTTAAAGGAAAGGACCTGAAACGAGTCTCAAGAGTCTATGGTGTTTATCTGCAGGAAGGCAAAGCTGAACAGAAGCACTAAGGAGAACATCTTGGTTTTACTCTGCTTACACTGATAGATTTTTTTAAAGAACAGTTATTACTTATCATTTCTTTTAAAAACTGAGTTTAAGCCGGGCGGTGGTGGCGCACGCCTTTAATCCCAGCACTCGGGAGGCAGAGGCAGGCGGATCTCTGTGAGTTCGAGACCAGCCTGGTCTACAAGAGCTAGTTCTAGGACAGGCTCCAAAGCCACAGAGAAACACAGTCTCGAAAAACAAACAAAAAAACTGAGTTTAAGCCAACCATGGGAGGATATACCTATAACAATCACCCAGCAGGAAAGTCAAGAGCTCAAAGGCAGCTCAGGATGCATAGCAAGATGTTGTCTAGAAAAAAAAAGACAGCCACAAGTTTTTTTCTTTTAAATAAACATCAAATCTAGGTCCAGAGATGGCTCAGCAGTTAAAGGCATTTGTTGTGCAGCCTGGCAACCTCAGCTTAATTCCCAGAACCCAGAGAAAAGTGGAAGGGGAAACTGACCTCACAAAGTTGTCCTCTAGGGGCTGGAGAGATGGTTCTTCCAGAGGACCCTGGTTCTATCTCTAGTGCCCACATGGTAACTCACACTCAACTGTAACTCCAGTCCTGGGGATCTGACACTCTCTTCCTGCTTCTGTGGGCACCGTGCACATGTAGTGCACAGTCACATGCAGACGAAGCACCCATACACATAAAACACGTACAATGTGATCATGTCTCTCTGATTCACAGACTGACTACTAAAGACCAGCTGATTCAATCTTGTTCTCTTCTATTTTATTCTATATAGGGTATCACCAGACTGGCAGCATCAAACTAACTATGGAGTCCCCAGGATGGCCTTGAATTCACAATCCTACTCCCTGGGCCTCCTGAATGGTAAAATTATAGACCTAAGCCAATCTAGCTAAAAGTATTTTAATGTCAGGCATATTAACTAATAAAATCTATTATCTCTTACATATTTTAAGCATTAGTTAATAACAAAAATTTCTCCTTATTTTTCTTTCCTTTATCCTCATTTATAATCCATGAATCTATATTTCAAAACTAAATTTTGTAATCATGATTTCACCATTTACCTAACCATGGTCAAATTTAGTATCTTTTAAAATTATGTGTATGTGTATATATACTTGTATGTATGTTCACCACAGGTGTGTAGGTGCCCTGAAAGACCAGAAGGGAGCCTTGAATCCCCTGGAACTGGAGTGGCTGTCAATTGTGAGCCACCAACATGGGAGCTAGAAACTGAACCTGGGCCCTCCGCAAAAGCAGCAAGTTCTCTAATCTCTAAGCCATCCCTCCAGCCCCTTATCCAGTATCTTGGGGCTTCACTTTTCTCAACTATCAGATCAACATCTGCTCTATTTTCTTCACTGTGCTCAGATTAACATCAAATGAAAAAAGACATAAATTATTTGGTACAAGCAGGGATTCCAAAAAACTATTAGCATATTATTATAATTCCTTCAGAAATCAGCTCCTGTATGTAAACGACTGGCAAAGGTTTTAAAATTCTGTTTCCATATTAGGTTTCAACTAGTTATAATATTATCTATCAACCTGTCCCTCTGGTAGCTACAGAAGTCAAAAGTTGTTCCTAATTTTTTATTTATATTAATTATCGACTTACTTCCTAACTCCTGAAACTCGTTGCTTGGTATCTTCCTTGAGTATGCTAATACACAAAAGTTAAAACAAAATGTATTTAGTTCTAGTACTACAATACTATTATACCCCTTACGTATAAGGATTTGACCAAAAGTCACAAGCTAAAAATAGAGAATCATGCATTTCTTTAACTTAGGCCTTTTTAAAAAACTCATTTATTCCACAAATGTGTGAGCACCAAGTACAGGCTCTTGCTAGATGCTGGCGGATATAAAAATGTGGAAAACAGACATTGTACTTGCTCTCATAAACAACCCGCCAATGAGACAAACACGGCAGGATGAATATCCACATGATGGTAGGCTTTCGAAAGCACTGTAAAGAAAGGATGCTGAGTGAGAAACTATGTTGAAGCTATACTTACAAAGAACTGCACAGAAATGAACTCTGGAGGAATGGAACCATTCAACCCAGCCTCTCTACTCAACAGCCTTGAGAAATGCACAAGTTCCTTAAGCCTGTACCTCAGTTTTCTCTTGTAGGATTGGGGAACAATCTTCCCCATAAGAATGATATAACTAAGTCAAATGCTTTTGCTTTATTTTGAAACTAAGCACAAAGAAAAATTAATATAATTTGACAATAAAAATTCACTCACAGGAATCTCTATTTTCCAAGCGAATTAGCATTTCTAAACTACTTTTAAAAAGTGTCCTATCACACAATAAACATCATCATACAAATAAGCATCACCATATATATGTAGTTACAATACAGCTAACTAGTCGTTTTAAATAAAAGTAAATTAAAATTGAGAAAATGACCCAAAAAACACTTTGGAAGAAAACTGATCATTTTCTCATGAGATCCTTTTAAGCAGAAACAGAAAGACAGAGACATAGGGAAAAAGGGAAGAAAGAGAGGGGCCAAAGGTAAAGGAAAAAGAAAGGGGTGGGGGAAGAAGCCCCAAGGCTCCTGGGCAGCAGCTTTTGACAAAGGTCAACAGCGCACTCTGCTGGAACTAAGTCTTTCCTACATGCTGGACAAAAAGCTGCTCCTGCTTGCTACATTGAGTCAAATAGAATTACTATTATTAATGTATTTAATGCTATCATTTCTTTAATAAATAAACACTGGAATAAGAATAGAACATAGTGATACCTCACTCATTATAAAGGTTTACTTAAAAACATGAACCAATTACTAAGAAAATGATTAAGAATTCTGGAACAAAGCAGTATTAGACTATTATTATATTACCCCAAACCCAATGATTCTTTTGACAAAATTCTAATCATGCGAAGACTGATGATTCACTAGATTGCTAATATACGAACTATTATAAGAAAAGGACTCTAAAAGCAGTAATACCAGTACTCAGAAGTTAGAGGCAGGCAGAAGTTCAAGGTCATTGTTAGGTTACAGAAGCTGAAGGCCAGCCTATCTCAAACAAACAAAACAAAAGACAATTAAAAAGAAAAGAATAGAGACTGTAGAGATGGACCAGCAGTCAAAAGTACTGGATCTTCCAGAGGATCCAAGTTAGATTCCCAGCACTCACATGGCAGCTCACAGATGACTGTAATTTCAGTTTCAGGGGACCAGATGACACCCTTTTCCCACCCCTATGGGCAATGCACACATGTGGTGAACATACAAAAATGCAGACAAAACACTCATATGCATAAAAGAATTAAAAACAACAAAAGCAACTTGGAACCATTCCCACTCTTAGGAGTTCTTTCTCACTGTTTTTTAAAATCTACATGCAGGGATGGAGATGGCTAAGACATTAAGAGCACTTGCTGATCTTCCAGAGGACCTGAGTTCAGTTCCCAGCACCCACAGGGCAGTTTACAACCACCTGTAACTCCAACTCTAGGGGATCTTACATCCTCTTCTGTATTTTACAGGTACCAGTACAAATGTGCGCGCACACACACACACACACACACACACACACACATCTTTAAAAATAAATCTATGTTTAGTTTGCTTTAAGAAAAGGTCAATCTACAGCATTCAGAAAGTGAACCAGATGTGGGTAACAAACTATAATTTTAAAAACAAAAAGTGCTGGACGGTGGTGCACGCCTTTAATCCCAGCACTTGGGAGGCAAAGGCAGGCGGATCTCTGTGAGTTCAAGGCTAGCCTCCTCTAAAAAAGTGAGTTCCAGGACAGCCAGGGCTGTTAAACCAAGAAACCCTGTCTCAAAATCAAAAACAAACAAACAAAAAATCAGAAGGTATTGACTATTTTCTTTCCTCTTCCTCTTACCTGTAATGATATATTTTTATTTGACCCCCAAAGACTGAACTGTCAGACCTTACATTGAAGTTAATAAACCCCCTTGAGATCATTTAATAGTCTGTACCACTGTCCTGCTGTGATTTGGCATGTTTAAGTTTAACC
This sequence comes from Microtus pennsylvanicus, assembly GCF_037038515.1. Taxonomy (NCBI): domain Eukaryota; kingdom Metazoa; phylum Chordata; class Mammalia; order Rodentia; family Cricetidae; genus Microtus; species Microtus pennsylvanicus. Next base: position 35,389,570 of record NC_134589.1, on the reverse strand, counting down.
TGCTTTTTTTTTTTTGGTTTTTCGAGACAGGGTTTCTCTGTGGCTTTGGAGCCTGCCCTGGAACTAGCTCTGTAGACCAGGCTGGTCTCGAACTCACAGAGATCCGCCTGCCTCTGCCTCCTGAGTGCTGGGAAGTTTAACCTGCTTTTAAGAAAACAATGGACAATCGCAGTGGGGTTTTTGATCCTACTGCACGTACTGGCTTTGAGGGAGCCTAGGCAGTTTGGATGCTCACCTTTGGAGACCTGGATAGAGGTGGGCGGTCCTTGGGCTTCCCACAGGTCAGGGAACCCAGATGAAGGAGGGTGACTTGATCGGGGGAGGGGGAGGGAAATGGGAGGCGGATGAGGGGGGAAGGCAGAAATCCTTAATAAATAAATAAATAAATAAATAAATAAATAAATAAAAGAAAACAATGGAACCAACTTTCTATGCCTTGAATGTCCCATGCAATCAGCACATACACTATGATGACATATTTTATAATGCTTGTTTCACTTGTAATTACTTATTCTACTGTCTGTTAAGAAGTAAAAAAATACATATTATTTTAACTTATGAATTTATGGCACTGGGATGGAAAGATGGCTCAGCACTTAAGAGCAGTAGTTGTTCTTCGAGGGGAACTTGGGCTCCCAGCACCTACATGGTGGCTCACAACCATCTGTTAACTATAGTTCCAGAGGATCTAATGCCCTTTTCTGCATTATACATGTGGTGCATAGACATACAAGTAAATAGGGCATTCATATACCTAAAATTAAGTAATTTTTTAAAAAGTTTTTTGTGGCATTTTTTGCCCAGCCATTTAGAAAATACATTAAAAACTACTTTATGCAATTATGCTTTCTATTGCAAACTCAAAAATGAGCAAATATCAGAAGACAAGCATATTATCTTTGCATTTTATTAGCGCTGACACAGCACTAAACGTGGTAAACCCCACACCAGAGCTCATGTTGTATGTCACTGCCAAAAAATCCCACACTAGAAATATAGACATTTAAGCTATGTGTATTATACCATGTACATGAAACTTTCAAGCTTAGACTTGGGTCTCATTACCAAGACCGCTCATCACAGAAAATCTATGTAAAAGATGTGAAGCACCTTTAGTACCAACCATTTCAGACAGAAAAAATATTCAACCTATATAAAGAAACAGTTTACAATCTGAAAAAAATGTCAAAAATCCCTCACAATTCTAACCCTAAGCATTTCAGATAATGGTTATTCAACATGCACACTGGTGCTACTATTTCTTCAACTCTGTACCACTTACGCTCTAAAATATACTAACATCTCTGCAACGATTTAATCCTCATACCCGCCTTGTGAATCAGACACTTGTATCTATATTTAGCAAGTAGGAAAGTTAGGTACTTGTACCAAGAGTTTAAAAAGAAATAAAATGTGTGTGTGTGTGTGTGTATGCGTGTGTGCAAATAAAAGTTGTGTTTAAATCCGCCTCTTCAAGGCCAGACACAGCAGAGGCTGTGCTTAGATCAGTGGTAGAGCACTTGCCTAGCATTTAAGACATTCTAGAGCATTTTGAACTCCAATACAAAGAAAGATTTGTTGATCAATACATCAGTAGACAAAGAAACTCTTGGCACACACACACACACAAAAAGGGGACATTATTTATCCTTTAAAGCCAGAGATACTGCTAGTTGCAATATGGATGAACCTGGAGGATGTTACACAAAGTGGAATAAACCACAAACAGGAAATAAAAAAACCAATATATTCTCACCTATATGAAAAAACAAAAGTCAAATCTAGGGACAAAGAAGAGAATCCCCAGGAGACATTATATAAAAATTGATCATGTAGGCAGCCTGATTCCAGTATTTATTCCTTTTGAGTGTGCATGTATCTACTGTATATTTTGTGTGCGATGTATATACATGAATGTGCAGGTGTGCATGCCCCTAAGTGGGCTTGTGGATTCCAGAGAAGAATGTAGGAAAAGAAAAAGAATTAAGTTAGAGAAAAAATAAAAATATAAAAAGAAGAGGAGGAGGAAGAGGAGGAAGAAGAGGAAGAGGAGGAGGAGGAGGAGGGAATAAATAAAGCAGATGAAAAGACGGCTCAGTGGTTAAGAGCCCTGGCTACTCTTCCCAGGACCCACATGGTGGCTCACAACTATCTGCAACTCAAAGGGCTCCGAGACCTTCTCCCTGAGTCCAATCTTGGGACTCCACATAATAAGAGAACTCCCACATTCTCCAAGCAGTATATGTGTGCTCCCACACAATGAATAGTTAGAAAATGTATTTCTTTTTTAATTGGGAGCAATAGAAAAAGATACCTGACACTGGCCTCCAGCAACCACGTATGTACACACACACACACCACACACAACAAAGAGAAATACTTTTTAAAAAGTCTTAGAAAACAACAGCAACAAAAAGAACTTTCGGAAACCCCTTTAGTGCTGGTCTCTGATCACTTTCTAAAGGAGAAACTGAGACAGGGAGAAAGGGTTTACCGTCTCTCACGTTAGTGAGCACAAATACAGTCGGACTGTTTAGGAATTTGAGCTCTTCTATCATTCAAATCATGCTACTCTTTCTCTACTTTCAAATGGATTTAGATTTAGAAAACTCCCTATTTTCCTTCTTTAAACTAAGCAAAGGCATAACACGTACATTTTGGAAAGAGGAGCTCGTCTTTCCTACAGGAGATCCGGGTTTTACTCTCTTTTCCGGGGCTGCTCGTGCATCCAAATGCTGGACGTCCTTTTCCAAACAATGACGTTTTCTCATCTACAAACACAGAATCAGATAAAGAAAAGCTTGATTGTGGATTTTTCTATCTTCTCTCTTCTTCCTTCAAAAGGCTATTTCTAATTAATAATAATAATATATTAAAAACCAACACAAAGCTGGGCAGTGGTGGTGCACGCCTTTAATCCCAGCACTTGGGGAGGCAGAGGCAGGCGGATCTCTATGAGTTTGAGACCAGCCTGGTCTACAGATGAGTTCCAGGACAGCCAGAAATACACAGAGAAACCCTGTCTTGAAAAACCAAAAATAAAAAAAACAAACAACAACAAAAACCTAACACAAATAAAAAGCTCATGACACCATTTAAGTCAAAGAGAACATACAGTAACAACTCTTGAATCCTAATCAAGTATTAATGCAGAAAAATTACTTAAAAACAAATTACTGTATTGCAATGATCTTCCAATAAAATTGGCACACCATGTAGACAATAAATTAGCATTACAGCAAAGCCAAACCACATACCTAACTAGAAAATACATTAATAATTAAGCCACATTCTAGATTCCAGCTTCATTTATAATTGGTACTATTACAAAAAAATAAGTTAGTTTATTGTACTTCTAAAAACAAAGTTTAATTCTAGAAGTTGTTGTTAGATATTTAAACTATGCAAAACTAGAATACAAGCAATTTAAGCATATCCATCTGAAAGTACTCAATTATTTACATAAAAGTGAAATGTTAATTAATAATCCCTCATCTATATTAATAACTAAATGTATTAAATCCCCAATCCCCCTATCTTTGTCGCATAAATTTCAAGAAGACTGTGTTCCTCTACAAAAAGTATATTCCATATGAAGTAACTGGTAATTCAAGTCTTTAAATAAGTATTAGAACATGCATGTCTTATCATGTACTGATCTTAAAAACTCAGTAAGTAGCCAGGCATATGGGTGCTGCATGCTTGCAATCTCAGCTATGCAGAAAGCCAAGGAAAGATCACAGATCTAAAACCAGCCTGGGCAACTCAGCAAAATCCGGTCTCAGAATTAGTGAGTGGACTATAAACTCAGTGGGACAGAGTATTTGCTTAGCATGCTGGAGGACAGGGGTTCAAGACTCGCCATGAACATACACCAACACCAAAAACACCACTAAAATAACATTAACCCCCAAAAGATAAGAGTAAACTTTGTCACTATACTTATATTTATCAAACCAATATTATCTACTGAAACACAATTAGTAAAAACTCAGAAAGAAAAATTGGTGTCCAACCTGAAGACCCGAAAAGCAAAGCAGCCAGTCACTGGCTCCTACCTCGACCTCAGTCTGAAATTGGTGATCCAGCCTGTAGGAATCTCAGATTGAGTCTGGTTGAGAACGGTTTCCTCCCGTTTTTTAATCCTCTCTAGGGCTGGGATTAAAGGCATGCACCACTGGATTGAAGGCATGCACCGCCCAGTTTCTATGGAAACTGGTGTGGCTATTGGGATTAAAGGTGTTTGTTACCATGGCCTGGTCTGTAAAACTGACCAGTAGGACTGTTTTACTCTCTGGTCTTCAGGCAAGCTTTATTTATTAAATTACAATTGAAATGCCACTATAATCTATAGTGTGAAAGGTATTTGAAGCAAAAGAAAATGCTATTATTAGGTAAAAAGCATTGAAGAGTTTTAAAAGTACAGTAATGGGGCCGGAGAGACAGCTTAGCAGTTAAGAGCACTTGTTGCTCCTGCAAAGGATGTAGATTCAGTTCCCAGCACCCACATGGTGGTTCAGAAGCATCCAGAAGTCCCGTTCCTGGAGAGCTAATAACCTCGGCTGACCTCTGCTGGCACCAGGCACGCACACAATGCACATACACACATGCAGGCAAAACATTCACACACATAAAATTAAAAAAACAAAACTAAAATAAAAGTGTAAGGACAATATTCTTCAACACCATAGATATTAAGACTTTAACAATATAAAATAATATGGCCCCTGTACAAGAATGGCACGAAGAGTCATAAGGCACCTGCATTTTTAACTCTCTCATATGCAAGATCTAGTTTAATTTAAAAAAAAAAAAATCAAGCCTGGACTACAAGAGCTAGTTCCAGGACAGGAACCAAAAGCTACGGAGAAACCCTATCTCGAAAATTCAAAATAAATAAATAAATAAATAAATAAATAAATCAGATGAGAAAGCCAAAGATAAGCTGTTTGGGAAAAAAAGACCGGGGGGGGGGGGGCAGACGATGGAAGAGTGTCACTATGTTCAAAACATGTAATAACCATGCATAAAAATGTCATCATAAAACCCATTACTTTATGCAATGAATTATATTAACACTTTTTAAATTAATAATTCCGGAAGATTATAAAGTGGCTATATGTTTAGGATACGCCTTAAGCAAATACTTTCCTCCCAAATTCTTCATGCATGAGAAACACCAAGCAGCTGCTTTACAGCCGTGTGGACAGACTGTTACTCTAACAACTTCCTTTGTAAAATGAAAATGACCGTTCACTTTGTAGCTATGACACAACTAACTATTCTCTACCAGTGCCACCAACTTCCTGTGCAGCTAGCCCTGACTAGGTAGCTAGATGATCTTAACAGCCAATAAACTGCTTACCTGCTGTGCAGTCTCTAAGGGGCGGATTCTTTTCTTCTCTATTTGAAAATCATCATCTTCACCTCGGTGCGTGGATGCCTGTTTCTTGGCAGATAACTTTGCAGCCAGAGTATTTTTTTCAGGAGAGTCTTATTGTAAAAAGTAATTTTACAATAAGTATGGTATACTTATAACAAAAATATAATAATTTATTCTATGCATCTTTTAGAAGAAAACCAAGACTTATTACTATAAATTTCATAACACAATTTAAAACCTATGATTTTTTTTTTCCATTGACTGATTGAGATAATGTCTCACTACATAGTCATGGCTGGCCTGGAACTCACTGTGTAGACCAGACTAGCCTCAAACTCAAAGAAATCCACCTGCCTCTGCCTCTAAAATTAAAAATATGCACCAAGAAATCCAGCAAGGTTTTTTTTTTTGAAAACTTTTTATCACTCCATTTATTTTTACCATAAATACAAAAACATTTCAAGAAACATACATTTAGCACGAAACACCCAATTTGTTTTTCTCATAGCCTCGTGATTTATGGCCATACTCTATTATACAGTTTAAGGAATACAACTGTCAGGGCTGGGAGTATGGCTCACTTGGTAGAGCAAAAGTTGCCTGGCATGTGAGCTGCTTTAAGTTCAATCTCTAATACAAAGTATCTTGACAAAATATGCAAATTGAGTCCTTCAAGACTCAATAAATGTTATTTCATTACTATGAAAACCTTAATGTTTCTTTCCTACTGAGCTTCATTATGTTCACAGAATAAGATTTATGTCTTAATCTCACAACCCTGAAAGCTTATTCTTACAACCATCAAAAACCTCTCAATTCCTAAATTATAAAAATTATTCCTAAAAAGTGAATTTTAAAGAAATGCCCAGTATTACAAAGTTAATAATTTGTAGCTCTTAGGTGCAACATATTTGCCATTTTACTTCAAAATCCTTAAGGATAATTCCAATACTGACAAACACAGCATCCTGATTTCTGGAAACATGGCAAACATTTCCTTTTCCTCAATGTCTATACCACTATTTTCTCACTCTCCTATATATTGGTTTCATCATTTCCTATGTACCTTTTCTTTTTTAATTATTACTTATTAAAGTGCTTTATTAATTGTAATCATAGGCAATTCCAGGGATTATGTGAAGCAAGAATAAATAACAGGCATTATTTGCCACTGAAATATTCTTCCACCTCGGATCATGCACAACACATTTATTTTAAATATAACCTCATGAAATAATCTCTGTATTTCATTAAATTTACTTTATTTTGCACCAACTACACGAATGACTTTACTTTGATTGGCATTTTCTCATTTCCAATATCTTTTATTTTAACTCTTTTTATTTAATCTGTGTCGTTCGCATCATATATCCTGATCCCATTCATTTCCCATCCCTGCATATCTGCCCTCTGCCCTTGCAGTGCCTCCAAGAAAATTTAAGAGGAAAAAAGAAAAGAAAAAAATGGGGGGAGGATCTCATCATGGAAGCTGTCTGTCATGTGACACAATGAGTCACACAGTGAACCCTTCTGTCCATGTGTCTTTACCTGCAAGTGTTCACTGCAGAGTCACTGGTCTGGTTTGAGGCCCTTGGTTTCTGCTACACTAATGATGCTGGGCCCTCACTGGAACTTCTCTTAGTTATCCTGCTGTTGCCCTGTGTTGTGGAGATCCTGAAGGTTTGGGTCGTGCAGGACCGGCCCCTTCACCTGCTCCAGCAGATCACAGATAGGGTGGATATTGGAATGGGCCAACACATAACCCTGGTTATGGGCCCAAGTAGTTACAGGGTTGGTCAGCCTAGCAGCTCTCCCTTGTCCTCACCACCAGGATCAGCTCTCCTGCATTGCTTTGGCACTGATGGGGGCAGGGATGATGAGAACAAAAACACATCTCTCTTCCACCCAAGTCACCACATGGCAGGTGAGTAATGGGAACAGCTCTTCCATGTTCACAATATCAGGGCTGGCTCACCTCTGCCAATGGGGTTGGCTCTATTGTGCCGCTCAGGCAAGGTGCAGGGCCTGTTCTCCAGAGTGTTGCAGCTGGTGGTGGGCAGGGGCAGCTCTCCCACCCTTCTGACCTCGGGGCCAGCTCAGGTGTTGATGGGGGAGGGCCATCTCTCCCCTGCCCTTACCACCACATGATACTATGTACCTTTTTAAAGGTACGACCTTCCTCTGTTCCTCTACACAGTTCTCTCCACTTCTGTGGCCTGAATCCCTTTAACCTTTAATCTTACACTAAGACCACACAATGACCAGACAGCATGAAAATCAATGAAAGTGAAACAATGCCCTAACTGGAAAGAATTACAAACTACTCACTTACAGGGCAGAAAGATCTATGAAGCAGGTACAACAAATGTGAGCCTATAAACACAAAATGGAATCTATGCCATGGGGTGTGTTTAATGGAAGAATGTGTGTTCACGCATGTGTGAACACCCATGTGTGCATACACACGTGTGCAGGTACACATATGTGCACATTCACGGAAGCCAGAAGTCAATCAAGTCTCCACTTTTTTTTTCCTTGATACAATGTCCCTCACTGAACCTGGAGCTCACTGATTGGCTAAGCTGATTAACAGCAAAGCTCCAGGGTTCCTGTCTTCAACTCCTCAATGCTGGAGTTAGATGTACACCATTGAGCTCAGATTTTTTTAAAGGATATTTTACTATTTTCAATTGTGTACATGCACATGAATGTAGGTGCCCACAGAGGATAAACTGAACTCTAGTCTCCCGAAAGAGCAGTACTTGCTCTTAACCTCTGAACCACCTCTCCAGCCCACACTCAAGATTTTTAAGTGGGTGTTGGGGAATCGAACTCAGATCCTAATGCTTGCACAGCAAACATTTTAACAAACGAATGTTCTTGCTGGGCCCAGAATAGGAATAGCTTTTTAAAAAAATAATGATTTTAATAATGTTCAACAACAGGGATCAAAGTCCCAGATCTTCCATGATCCAGAAGCCTTTCCCCATAAAAGCCACTAAAAAACAAAAATTTTAAAGATAGAAGTTTTCTTTATATGCTATAATATGATGTTTATTGTCCTGTATTGAGGCTATTTGTGGGATTCTCCTCTGTATTCTGTGAATATCATTGGTTAATAAAGGAACTGCTTTGGGCCTATAGCAGAGCTATAGGGGAACAGAGCTAGGTGGGAAAAACTGAATGTTGGGAGAAAGGAGGCCCAGTCAGAGAGAAGCCATGGAGCCACCGCGGGAGACAGACAGGCTGAAACTTTGCTGGTAGGCCACAACCTCGTGGTGATGCACAGATTAATGGAGATGGGCTAAATTAAGATGTAAGAGTTAGCCAATAAGAAGCTAGAGCTAATGGGCCAAGCAGTGATATAAATAGTATGGTTTCTGTGTGATTGTTTCGGGGCTGAGCAGCCAAGAACCAACAAGCGGCCCTCCTCACAACAGTTATTCTTACTTAGTACATGTTAGGCTAATTTTCTAAACTACATTATTGTTTTTTGGTGTAGTCCCTAGTCTTTTTTTTTAAGTTTCATTTATTTAAGCATTATGGGTATGAGCATTTTGTCTGCATATATGCATATGTACCACATGCATGCAGTGCCTGTAGAGGCCAGAAGAGGGTGTGGGATTCCCCTGAACTGGAGGTTATGCAAGGTTGTGAGTCACCACGTGGGTGCTAGGATTCAAGCCCAAGTCTGCAGGAGCCATCTCTCTGGCTCCTTATCTTCTGTTCTCCACAGTGTAGGAGCTCGCAAGTTCACCAAAGAGGTTGAATTGTTAAGGCACATAATTTAAAAAGAAGTTAGATATCTCCAAAATTTATGAAGAAATAAAGAAGGGTGGGGAAAATGAAAGAGACAACTCTCAGAAATCAGTACAAAAGACAAACCTGTTTAAACAGGCAATCACTACAGGTGATATTCAAGAAACAATAAACATGCAAACTGTTCATTAGTCATGACACACAATCAATTAAAACTCCAGGCTGGGAGTGGGGGTGGCCTAGGTTCAATCCATAGCACTATAAACAAGATAAAATAAAACATCGATGAGAATACCAAACGTGCGAGAATGGTTCAAATTTAAAACAACTGGACACATCAGGAGATAAAAGTGTTGAAAACCTCTGCCCACAAGCACACACCTCATGTTGTGAGTTTCGTTCCACACTATCTCAATAAAGCTAATAGGGCATGAGTCACATGAATTTTTTTGCTTCCTGTTGCATAGCAAGTTATATTTATACTGTGTCTACTAAAGCTATTAACTATGTAATATTACTATCTGAAAAAAAGTGAAACTTAATTTTCAAATGCTTTATTTTAAAAAAATAGCTAATTGATAAAAAAATAACAATCATGCATCAACAAATTTGTTCGGTAAAGAGTTAGCACAGACTTTCGATCTGAAAAGAATGCAGCATCCACACAGAGTATAATGAAGTAAGGTGTGCCTGCATTATTGAGGGAGGCTAGAGTGAGGAGCAGAAAACGGAAAACTGTTGGCATGGTCTACCACAGCTGATGTACAAGCTACAACCATCCCATCACTAAGTATGTATACAACAGAAAGTGTCTATTTGTATTCAGATAAACAAGCAAGTCTCTGTCTTATTAAAGTGGAAACAACTCAATTATCTGACAACAGTAGAATAGATGACTACATCCTGATATATATTTATTTGCTTTTATATTATATTTGTATTATATATTTATGTTATATATTTTAATACAGGAAAATAATATACAGAAGAAAAAGAATAAAAGCAATAGATTCTCAATAATGCAATACCAAGTAAAAGATAGATATAAGACCACATATGTAATTCCGCTTCCATAAAGAAGCTAAGTTCATCAACGGTGACAGAAGACAACACAGAGAAAAGAAAAACGGGGGGGGGGGGGGGGGGTTTAACCCAGCAAAATACCTCAGTAATTAAAGTGAGAACACAAATGAAAAAGCTCAAAAGGTTCTGAGCAGTTAATGTTATGGTAAAATTATTCCATTAGGGGCACAGTGTTCAGTTCAAAGCACATTCCTTGACATGCATGAAGCTTGAAGTTCCATCACCAGCACCAAAAATAAATAAATACAATTTAAAGGATTTCAGAGAGATTCAGTGCATAAATGCACGTGTGCCCGAGACATGTAACCTGAGCTAGACCCACATGGTGGAAGGAGAGAACTGTCACCAGCGAGCTGGCTTCTGGCAACCACCCTAGTGCTGTGGCACACACACCCGCGCTCTCTCTCTCTCTCCCTCTTCCTCTCCCTCTCCCTCCCCCTCTCCCTCTCCCTCTCTCTCTGTCTCTCTTTTTCTCTCTCTCCTTCCCTGCACCCTACACAAGATAAATGTAATTAAATAAAAAATTCCAGGGGGACTGAAACTCCAGTCGCAGGGCCTTTGAGGCCATCAGGCACACACAGGGAACACAGACACACATTTCAGACAATGTAGTAATAAGTAAGGAAGGAGCCAACACAGATTGCAACCGACACAAGCAGATACAGTTTACCTTGGCAGGGTGATGAGGGGCCGTTTCTCTCTGGCGGTTTGCTTGGACTATGGAAATGAGGTGAAGTGCCTATGTCCGTGTCACTGTAAGGAAAACTCTTCAAGTGGCATGCACAACCACATGACGACGTCACCTCAGGCTTTTTATTCAAGCCCCCATCCACTGGCTTTCCTAGGGAAAAAACCTCTATTTACAATATAACTAACAAAGAGCACTTCTCCTTTCAGCTAGAGTGAGCAACCACCTCAGTTCAACAAGGACTGGAAGTTTCCCAGGTCACAAGATTAAATGAAGAGACACAATCTACCTGAACCTTATCTACAGTGTCGAGTCAGGACAGAAGAGAAAAGCAATTCCTGCAATGTTTTCAGAAATGTTATCAGTGTATAAACTATAAAGGCATAATAATGAAGATTAATAATGTAATTAAAAGTACCAATCTTATATTTATTTACATCCAGATTTACTTCAAAATCAAGCAAAAGTATTGAGATAAAGATGAAAAGTATATGCTTAATTATATTTCATTTAGGATACTGAAATTTCAAATTCTTCATTTAGGGAGGTAAATGAAGAATTTGAAATTTCAGTATCCTAAATAATAAATGTTTATTATTTATCACAGTCCACATTATCCTTATTTTTTATTTCTTTCTTAGTTTTGTTGAGACGGGGTATTTCTACAAAGCCCTGGCTGTCCTGGAACTCACTAAGCAGAACAGGCTGACCTCAATCTCACAGAGATCTACTTGCCTCTGCCCCGAGTGCTGGGTTTAAAGATGTGAGCTACAACATTCAGTTTCACGTCATACTTCTACTTCAAATAGAAGTATTCAGGTGTGGCGAGGTGGCCCACACCTTTAGTCCCAGCACTCAGAAGGCAGAGGCAGGTGGATCTTTGGGTTTGAGGCCAGCCTGGTCCACAAGAGTTGCAGGACAGCCAGGTTTACACAGGAAAACTCTTATCTCACAAACAAACAAACAAAAAATTAAATCAAATCAAATAGAAACATTCAATCACCTACACATTCTGATAAAAGTATCAAAGTACATTTTAAGACAATATTCAAATTCAATAAAAAGGTAATTAAAATACCTAAATATAATTTTTTTAAATTACAATACAGGGGCTGGAGAGCTTAGCAGTTAAGGGCATTTGCTGCTCTCCCAGAGGATCCCAGTTCAGTTCCCAGGACCCTCAGAGCTGTGCACAATCATCTGCCACTCCAGTTCCAGATGGTCCAATGTTTTCATCTGGGCTGCTCAGGGACCAGGCATGCAGGTGGTGCATAGACATGCAAGAAAATACACTCACCCACATAAATAAAAATAAACACTTTTTAAGAAAATTACATTGTTTGCCCACATGATATACATAACTCACGTACTTTTAACAAGCTAACATTAACAAGCATGGTTATGCATACCTGTAATCCCAGCATTCAGAAGGCTGAGCTAGGAGGACCTTAAGCTGAAAGACAGCCCAGACTACATAGCAAAACCCTGCCTCAGGGAAAAAAAGGCAAACATAAAGACGTACTACATACATGTACAAAAATCTTAGAATGAAACCCATTATGTATAACTAACACATGCTAATAAAAAAAAAGAAAAAGAAACCTGAAGTGGTGGTGCACACCTTTGATCCCAGCATTCAGGAGGCAGAGGCAGCTGGATCTCCATGAGTTCAAGGCAAGTTCAAACAAGTTCCTGCATAGCCAGGGCTACACAGAGAAAGCCTGTCTCAAGGAAACAAACAAACAAAACAAAAAAAGAAAGAAAGAAAGAAAGAAAGAAAGAAAGAAAGAAAGAAAGAAAGAAAGAAAGAAAGAAAGAAAGAAAGAGAAACTGAATGTTTTAACTATACTAGTGACACTGTTTACACACTTGTAACACATTGACATTTCTCAGGTAACTGTCATTAAATTTCAATTATTAACTAGAAATGTCAATTTCCCCCAAAGAATGTCTCCAATAATAACCAAAATGGACAGTCAGAAGATCATAGAGCTGGGCGGTGGTGGCACACGCCTTTAATCCCAGCACTCGGGAGGCAGAGGCAGGTGGATCTCTGAGTTCGAGGCCAGCCTGGTCTACAAGAGCTAGTTCCAGGACAGGCTCCAAAGCTACAGAAAAACCCTGTCTTGAAAAACAAAACAAAACAAAAAAGGATCATAGAATGTACTTTTTGACGCTTATTTCACCGTTTGTCTGTGGTGATGTGAAGCGGCACACACACCATGGCGTGTGTAGGAGTCAGCTTTCTCCCTCCACTCTGTGGTGCCAGCGATGGGACTCAGGTCATCAGGGCAGTAGTGAGCACTGAGCACGGAGCAATCCTGCACACTCCTTGTTACTGAATTCTATCAGTGACACCAACATTTCTCTTTTATTAACTTATTAACTTATGCTACCGTGTGCATGTGGAGGTCAGAAGACAACCTACAGGAGTTGGTTCTCTCTTTCCACCAGATGGCTTCTAGGAATTGAAATCAGGTTCCAAGCTTAGAGGTCAGCCTTTTACACTGAACCATCTTGTAGGCCCAGATACTTCCTTTAATAATGCATCCATACCTATACACACACCTGTGATTAACTTTACGTTTTCCTAATTCTTTAGGTTAGACTTATCTATTTATATACCTGAAAAATATTCAATACTATATTTCAGATTTGTGATTAAGATTACAAAGTCCTAGTCAGGCAGTGGTGGCGCAGGCCTTTAATCCCAGCACTTGGGAAGCAGAGGCAGGCAATCTTTGTGGGTTCGAGGCCAGCCTAGTCTACAAGAGCTAGTTCCAGGACAGCCAGGGTTGTTACACAGAAACCCTGACTCGAAGGTAAAAAAAAAAAAAAAAAAAGACTGGAAAGATGGCTCAAAGTCAAGAGCGCTTCCTGCTCTCTCAGAGAACCCAAGTTTAGTTTCTAGAATAAACATGGAGTGGTCAACAACCCCATCATTCTAGCTCTGGGTCCTCTAGCACTGTGAGCAGCTTACAGAAACCCATACATAAATAATTGAAAATGAAAATAAATCTTTAAAAAAAAATTAAAGTTTTTCATCAAATATTAATAGCAATTTTGTGTTTGCCCAGATGATCTCACACTTTAATAAAAAACAATCATACAGAAGCTCTTATGAGCAAAAACATGGAACACTTATAAATAGACTTTACCTCAAAACCTAGTTTTTACAAACTGAAACATTAATTCAGGATTACCTGTAAAATTTTACAAAAACATGTAAGTCTGGGACTCACCATTGGAAAAGGGTGAGGCGGGAATCAGCACCCCAATATCTTTTGTTATATGGGTGTATACACTTTTATTTATTTTCTGGAAGTTCTGGGTACTGAACCCTGGACCTTGCACATGCTAGGGAAGTGTTATATCACTGAGCTACACCGTAGCGTAGAACTCGAGTTTGGATTTGTAAGGTGGATTCTTGCAATATTCCAGGCTTCCTTAATGCTTCTGACTCTCTCACCTCAGTTTCCTGAGTGAATTCCTAGGGATGCAGGAGCACATGCCGAATCAGAGCCAAATTTATCTTTTGAGAAAAGGTCTCACTGTGTAGTTCTGATAACAATTAAGGTAATGGGACATGACAGAAATTCATACAATCATTACAAGAAACTTCTATTTATCTGGTATTCAAACAAGGGATCAACAGGTATCTTTTATTTACTTATTTATTTAGAGCTAGGGTCTTGCTACATAGTCCAGGCTGGTCTTTAACTCACTGTACTCCTCCTCTTCAACTTCCCCAGTACTAGGCTTACTGGCATGGACCACCACTACACCAGTTTTATGTGGTTTTTTTTCTTCATATAGTCTACATTTTACTGTTATAAGTCAGATAAACAAATATATTTAAGGATATATTCAAGCAATTAGTATATGTATCAACACCACCAGAGCTCCATGTCCTATTTCTTAGATACAAATCATCATTTTGGTATTTTCATAGGAACTCTGAGCATCTAAAATGTTCACATACACCCTGCATGATCAAGTAAAAGGACTAAATTATGTTAATATTATTTAAGAATTAATTCTAGTTTATTCGACTTCTTTTTGAAGATTTAAAATGTTTTATTTTGGGAGGAGGTTGCTCTGTAGCCTTGGCTGGCCTTGAACCTGCAGCAACCTTCTTGCCTTTGGCTCCTGAATGCTGGAATTATATATGTGCACAGCCATGCCTGGCACAGGAGATGCATCTTGAAGAAATGTCTTGACAGAGATTATTTAAATCACTTGGAACAATGTCTGAACCAGTCTAGATACAGTGTACCATATTACCTGGGGCTGGCCTGACTGTAGGGCAGGTGAAGGCACACTCGCCACTCAGCCTGATGACCTGAGTTCAATACACCAGACCCGTATGGAGGAAGGAGAAAAGTGGTTCCTGCAACTTGTCCTCTGCGTCCATACGATAAGCACACACAAAATATAAACATACCAGTTTTTATAAGAACTACTTGCCAGTAAAAGACTGTTGCCATGCTAACGCAGAACAAAGTAAGGCCAAGCTTTTTCCACTTCCTGTGGGACTCTCCAACAAACAGTGCTGCTCACTGTTCAGTCCTCTGATGATCTGTGGACAAAGAAACCAGCTTTAAAAAAGAAAACAATAAAAGATGACTTTATCAGCTCTCTCCATAGAATAGGAACACGATAGAATAGCACAGAAGACTAAGGAGGCGCTCCAGCAGACAGAGACGGCATGAGGAAGAACTAGATTTTGCTAAATCTAGACTCATTCCTTTACTTCTCCCTAACAACCTGCTGGTTTTACCAGGACATTAAATAAGCAGCTTGTTGTAATAAGGGGCAGCGGGCTACGTTCCTAGCACCCGGCCACCCGCTTTATACCCGAAATAATTACACGGAAACTGTATTCTTTTAAACACTGCCTGGCCCATTAGTTCCAGCCTCTTACTGGCTAGCTCTTACATATTGATCTAACCCTTTTCTAATAATCTGTGTAGCCCAGGAGGTGGCTTACCAGGGAAGATTTTAACCTGCGGCTGTGTCGGGTGAGAGAATCATGGCAATTGCCTGACTCAGCTTCTTTCTCCCACCATTCTGTTCTGTTTACTCCACCCACCTAAGGGTTGGCCTATCAAATGGGCTAAGGCAGTTTCTTTATTAATTAACCAATGAAAGCAACAGATTAGAAAGAAATCACTCCCACATCATTTCCCCCTTTTCTGTTTAAACAAAAAAGAAGGCTTTCATTTTAACATAGTAAAATTACATATAGCAAAACAGTTATCAAGCAAGAATTACAGTTACAATATTCAGTCCCTCTTCAATCCCAAGCCTGTTGATAAGAGATATTTCAGAGTTTCTGTCTCAGGTCAGGAGCCATGAAATGGGACAGAATAAGAATAATTATATACTTGATAAACTTTCTTTGCCTTTCCTCATATCTGTGTCTTTCTTTATATGTCAGTATATGTCTTTGTTGTTAATGTTTAAATTTCCCATAACAAACAACAACTTTTCCTACAGTAATCTTTGAAGTTTCCAGGATGAAGATGGGGCCCCACGACATCAACTCAATCTGGTTATGATGACATCATAACGCTCAGAGACTAGTTACAATTTTCTTAGGTCAATGGTTAATTTGGGAATTTTACCATCATTTACTTTCACAGGACCCCCTAAGAAGAACGCCGCCCCCATGTCAGCTAGAAGCAATTTTAGAGGTCGATGTCCCCTCTCCCAACAGAGTTTGCCCTCAGGGTTAGGGACATCATTTAGTGGTTGGTTTAGGGTTGAGGGGATGGGGGATATATTTTATGGAATTAGGGGTATTTTTTTTTTAAAAAAAAGGGGGGGGATTAACTGGTTTGATGGGATGATTGGTATTTGTGAATTACTGTTTTTAGAAAATTGTATTGGTACTGTTTCTTGTATATTGATATATTGAATATTGAATGTGAGTGTTCCTACCTCTATTTTTGTATAAGAGTATGCTTATAACTTTGTCTATATTGTATTGATACATCTACCATATTACAATGTACATTTCTACCTCTGATACTATTTATATAATAACATTGTTTACATTTGATATGTAATGATATTGTTTACAGTTGAAGATCATTGTCTTCATATATTGCACAGTTGTTTATTCTCTTAGTCTTCAAGTTAGGTAGGTATTGAGAATTAATCAGGTCTTTTAGATACATAGAGATTATATTTAGTATAGATAGTATAATCTTCAGCCTCTTCGAAGAACTGTAGAAAATGGCCTTTAATCTAACCTAGAATTCTGTGCCAAAGAGACACAATCACTCCTGGCGACACCACTCTACTCCTGAGAGAACGTTGAGTACCAAAGACACTCCACTGGGAGCTTGTCTTCTTGGCAATACTGGCCTTTGGGTTAAGAAAAGCACATACCTCAACTACTGACTAAGATACAAAATATCCATAAGTGGATGAAACAGGATTGTCTTATCTTGCCAAGACAGGGTAGGATAGTTCTAAGAAAGTTCCTTGCCTTTAATAATGGTATGTCAGTTATGTTAGGCCTTAGCCAAAGTTGGTTGACTCAACATTGCAAACGAGACTTTGGGTGATTGCCCAGGTAGTCAGTTGTCTCTGTCATTTGTTGCACATTTTGGTTTTTTTTTGTTTTTTTTTTATAAATATTTATTTATTATGTATACAATATTCTTTCTGTGTGTATGTCTGAAGGCCAGAAGAGAGCACCAGACCCCATTACAGATGGTTGTGAGCCACCATGTGGTTGCTGGGAATTGAACTCAGGACCTTTGGAAGAGCAGGCAATGCTCTTAACCGCTGAGCCATCTCTCCAGCCCCTTGTTGCACATTTTGGATATCTCTCGTTTGTTAAGTAATATTAACTCCCTTCTCAGATCTTTGACGGAGTTGAAGATTATATAATTGTAGTTACTCTCTACATTATTTAGACTCCTTGAGATAGAATGTTTAACAAAACTTTTGTTCTCAATATTGTTTGTTATATTTATTATTTGTTATTCTTGCAAATAGTTAGTTGTATTTGGTTTAGTTCTGTCTTATTTAGACAAAAAGGGGAGATGTAGCGATTGCCCAGCCCCTTAGAGGGCGTGTTCGCCTCGGGCTAATGTTTATATATAAATCTGGCAAGCATGAGCCCCGCCACTCTCTTTTTTGTATTTCCTGCTCATCGCTGGATCCCTGGTGTTGTAAGCTATCCCTTCATTAAAACTTGCTGTTTCATATTAAGCTAGCCTGGTTATTATGCCGATTACAGCAGCTTATATTTAATTATACAAGCACAAACTGTTTCTATAAAGCTGTTTGTGCTGGAGAGGTGGCTCAGCATTTAAGGGCAGTTGTTGCTCTTGCAAAAGATTCAGGTTCAAGTCCCATACCCATGTGGCAGCTTACAACCACCACTGACTCCAGTGCCTGGTGGTGGCGCACGCCTTTTAATTCCACCACTTAGGAGGCAGGGGCATGTGGATCTCTGTGAGTTCAAGGCCAGCCTGGTCTACAGAGTTCTAGGACAGGCCCCAAAGCGACACAGAGAAACCCTGTCTCAAAAAAAAAAAAAAAGAGGAGGAAGATGAGGAGGAAAAGAAAAAAGAATTAAGTTAGAGAAAATATAAAAGGAAGATGGCCAAGTCCACTAAGTCCATCACTAAGCACATACTCCAAACCCTTCCTACACAAACACAGAAAATATGTAAGAAAGTTCAAAGTAGCATTTTTGCTAATTCCAAGAGACTATGAGCAACCTAAATACTACCAGCAGGAAAATAGACAGGTTATGATAGCCATACAATAAAATGCCAGGCTGCAATTAAAATGATTTAACAACCAATGAGGACATACATTAAATATAATGTTACAATAAAAACAAAACCAGACAAACACTTGTTAGGGATCCAGCTCAGCAGAGGGCAGCATCATGAACCTCTGTCACCCCTACCACTGTTCAAGTTTCATTTCTGTGCTGTGATAGAATACTTTCACAGAAACCAGCATAAGGGAAAGGGAATTTATAGTCTATGGACAATTCCAGGTTATAATCCATCAGAACAAAGACGTCAGAGTAGCAGGGGCTTAAAGCAACAAGCTGTATCCATAGTCAAGAGCAGAGAACGAACACGCATATTCATTTCTTTGTGCTGAGGTCTATATTTCCACCCTTCACAGTTAAGAACCCTCTGCCTAAGGAATGGTGCTGCGTACAGAGGGATGGGTCTTCTCACATCAGTTAAGACAATCCCCCACAGGGCCTGGAGAGAAGGCTCATCAATTAAGAACTCTCGCTGTTCTTACAGAACACTTGGGTTCAATTCCCAGCACACAGCATGGAAGCTCATAATCATATGTATTTCCACTTCCAGGGTAACCAATACCTTTTTCTGGCCACCTCAAACATGAGGCATGCACATGGTACACGTATAATACATTCAGGCAAACAACTTACACACACACACACACACATACACACACACAAAAGACAGTATCTCACAGAAATGCCCACAAACCCAATGTAGACAATTCTTGATTGAGATTCTTTCCCTGGGTAATTCTAGGTTGTCAAATTAATGATTAAAGCTAACTATCGCAATCTATAGCACAAATTCTAATCGGTATTAATAATAAAAGCCCAGAGTCAGATATAGGGTTAATGCTGGAGATCAGAGAAGCAGAGCAGCAACTACTAGACAGAACTTTCACCTCTACCAATGCTGACCGAAGGGGCAATCCTGTCCTCAGACTGCATCTCCCGATGCACCTGTCTCCACCAAACCTCAGACTGCACTGAGCTCCTGTCTCCTTCCACCTTAAACTCCTCTCTCCATCCAGCCATATTGCTCTTGACCCCACCTCCCTAGTGCTGGGATTAAAGGCGTGGGATCCCCAATGCTGGCATCACCTTTGTGTGAGCTCTGTTTCTCTTTTAGACAGATTCAATCTTTATGTAGCTCAGCATGGCCTTGAACTAAGAGAAATCCCTCTGCCTCTGTCTCCTGAGTCCTGGGATCTTGTGTTGACTCCACTCCCTGGCCTCTAGTGGCTTAGCTCTGCACTCTGCTCTTCAGGCAAGTTTTATTTGTTAAAACACAAACAAAATATCACTACAACAATCGCTGAAAAAAGTTCTAACAAAACAAAACAAGAAGATGTACAATATTTCATTCACAAAGTCTAAACATATGTAAAACAATCTATATTGTTATTCAGAAAATGAAAATTACATCCACACTAAACATGCAAACTTTATTATTCCCTAAACATCTAATGCATAGTTAAAAAGATTACAATTATTTACATAGCGTTTATATCAAGCATAGAAAGCAATCTAGAGATTATTTAAGAGTATATTGGAATTTACTTATAAAATATATGTAAATAGTGCACCATTTTACATAAAGGAATTGCACATCTACAGATTCTGTTATCCAAGGTGAGTCTTAGAACCATTCACCAAAATAGACTGAGATCAAAGAATGTCAGTTCACAAGCCATATAACAAGCTATCCTGAGGTACACACACCTGTAAGCCCAGGACTAAAGTGGGCAGAGATAAGAGGATATATAGGGCTTGCAGGCTGCCAGCCTAGACAAAAGCAACACCAAAAACACAAGTTCCAGGTTTATCATGAGACTATGCCTCAAAAGAAAAAGGTAGAGAATGACTGAGAACATTCAACATATACATTCTCTCTTCTCTCTGCTACACACATACAGAATGAAATCAAAGCTGCAAAGGAGCTGAGAATATCCTGATATCCTAACCAAACATAAAGAGCTTAGGAGTTTTTGGTAGGATGTTCCTAAAAGGAAGTGCTCCTCCAAACGAATCCAACAGACATTAACCACCATTTTGCACCCGGGAAGAGCAACTTCAATGGGTAGCTGGAATCCTAAGCATCCTACAGCATCTTACTAAAGACTTAACTACTGTAGAATACTTACAGAATTCATCATAGCAAGCTGTGCGGGATAAGCTTTGCAAGGAAAGAGAATCTTCACCCCACCAATGGTGTATTCAGATGACACTGAGGACATTCTGCTTTCTCCCCGTGATACTTCACTGAAACAGAAACAATACGATCAATACTGAGGGGCTGGAGAGACAGCCCAACAAGTTAAGAGCCCTTACTGCTCTTCAGGAGGAAACAAGGTGGATTCCCAGCACCCACACCAGGGAGTTTACAAACGCCTGTAACTCCAGCACCGAGGTATCTCATACCCTTAACTGGTTTCTGTAAGAAGCTGTATTTACTTGGCACACTTGTATTTACACACACGCACACACACGCATTTATAGTTTAAGTATTAATATAATGTCATTCAACAAAAGCCAGGCAATTAGCAATAGAACAGAAGTCTGATTAAAAACTGGGATTAATAAGCATGTATACAAAAATAATAAAAGCAAAAAAAATATTTTTAAAAACAGGGTTTCTTTGGGCAACAGTCTTGGCTGGCCTGGAACTTACTGTAGACCAGGCCGATCTAGAACTCAGAGATCCACCTGCCTTTACTTCCTGAGTGCTGGGATTAAAGGCGTGCACCACCACTGCCCCGCTGCAAAAAACTTCTTAGTCTTATAAATAAATCACAGGGTCAAGATCATGCACTGGAGTCCGACCAACCTGGCTGGACTGTCACTCCAACTCCATGATGTATTAGTTATGTGACTTTAGGCAAATCACTTAACTTTTCTAGAACCCCATCTCTTCAGGTACAAAATAAGAACAGTAATAGAATCACCCCTGTAGGACTGCTGTACAGGCTAAATAAAAAATGTAAAATAATGTAAAAACATACAGTACGTGGCAGATGAAGCACATGCTCCTGGAACAACTTAGATTCCACAGAATCAACTTAAGAAACAGATTTGTGAAGCAGCTCTGCTATTCCACAGCCCACTCCTATCTCCGGCTTCTACACTTCCTAACACAGAAGAGAGGAGGTACAGACAAGCAGGCAAGAGGCAGGGGTGGTAGCTCTGACCTATCATTTTACTTCTACGGTCTAAAATTCTTCTCTGCAGTAATATCTAATTCTTAAATCGTTGTGGGAAAATATCTTCCCACAGTAATTCTTTCAATTTTGTAATCAGGAGCCACATGGCATGTGGGAAGTTAGAGGGCAGTGGGCGGGAGCCAGAGGAAGTTCCCTCCTTCCACCCTGTGCCTCTCAGGAATTAAACAGAGGTCTTTGGCCTTGATTGTGTCTTCATCTGCTGAGCCAGCTCCCTGCCTGGGCCGGCACAGCAATTCTGAAGTCAGATAACTATAACGGAAAGAAAATGGATATGAACGCCACTGTTCGCATCACCTAACCTCTCAGACACTTTTAACGACGGAAGAATTTTTGCAATTGTGAAAAAAAAAAAGTATGGTAAATTCAGCCCGGGAATGGAGATGGATAAGACAGATGGTTCAACAGATTAGGAAGTCAATAATAACTGTAACCATTGCCTCGGTGCTCCAAAAGAATCATTACTCTAAGATACTTTCCAGTTCTAATAGTGTTCTGTCAGACAAGACTTGCAAAAAATCAAGCAACCATCAGCCAACATTCCAGCGGGCAGTACTAATTGGACTCGGCGGGTGGGTGGGGCAACAGGAAGGTGGGAGAGGGCGTGTGAAGAGAGAGGTCCAGGTGAGTGTGAAGGGCGTACTGGGGATGGATATGGCCAAGACACACTGTCTACAGGTAGGAAACTGTCCAAGAATTAAAAAAAAAAAAGATTCCTAGGAAAAGTATCCAACCACTGATTCTATCTGTAAACCTCTGAGGCTTCGTGGGACTCTGTTTTACTAAAATGAACCTGGATGCTAATCCATGCCTGCAGCTGTGGCAATATTCAAACCATGAGAGCCTCCCATGAAACAAACTTCTGGATGTGGTAGGATGTGGTGGGGCAGATTTTTGACTCCCAACAATCACGAGGCAGAGTCAGGAAGATCTCTGCGAGATCGAGGCCAGCCTGGTCTACATAGCGAGTTCCAGGCAAGCCGGAGCTGCAGGGTGAGATTCTAAGATCCTATCTCTTTAAAAAAAAAAAAATCTGTCTCCCGCCAAGAAGAACTGCGGGGGCCGGGCTGGGGCTACTTCCACGCCCGCCTGAGTTCACGGAAGGTAAGGACTTGGTCCCTGCTCCTCAGCTTCCCGTCCCCACTTTCCCAGGCTCCCAGCTCTCATACAGCCAAGGATGCCCCGGGCCGAGGGATTCGGTCACCCCGAAGGTCCCGAGAGCCCGCTAGCGCCGAACTGCAGGCGCCTGCCCCCCGCCGACATGCCCACTCGCCTGCGGCTGGCTCCAGTTCGGGGACGAAAGGAAATGTTGGCGTTCGAGGAAAGTCCGCGAGCAGAAAGTCTCCCCAGGCGGCTGCTAGGGTGCTGCCAGGTGCCCGGCACGGCCACTCCTCCCTCAGCAGCTCAGCCGCTCCACAAGAACGAATTCGCGCCTCCCGCCCCTCGGCTCCCGGGGCCCAATCGCCTGTCGAGACCAGCAAGTAAACAGCCAATCATCATACGAAGTCGACTCTGTAACGCCCAATGAGAGCCTGCGAAATAAGAAGAGCCCTAAAGTACTTGGCGGCGCCGGAAGGCGATCATCTCCACGAGAAATACTGGAACAGATCATGCAGGTTTGCTTGAAAGAAAACTTGTACCACTTTTGATTTGACCTAGACCGTCAGTTCTCTGATGCCTGGAAGACTAAGTTGCAAGGGTCGGCGACCAACGAAAAAAAAACATTTTTTTTATAGTTGTCTTAGCACTTTACAATTAGTAAATTCCCCAAGGTTACAGCATCTAAAGACCGGGGCGGGCGGAAGGGGAAGCAAACTGCGAGGATTGCCACAACTCTACCAAAATAAGTAAGGTCACATGGCATCTGGTACAGTATTCCGTGATATTCAAGGCTTTCTCGGTTATTAGAATCTGCGGTGGGTAATCTCTTCAGATCACATCGACCTAACACTAAGGCTTACGGACCTAACATACCATTTTATTCCTTCCCAAGAGGTACAGTTTCTTGAAATCATGCCCTTGAGAAGTTAATTTTTTGGCCATTAGATGTTTTAATATTATATTTTTATTATATATATATATATCATTACATATTGTTATTTGTAGCCTAAACTTGATTCAGCTACTAGTGTCCCCCAAAAGGCAAAGCCGTGAGGTTGTTCTCGAGGAGCAAGAGAAGACTGGTCGTTAGTCTTTTTGGTTTTTCATCTTCCTAAAATGATAGAATTTGTGAGGGTAAAATATAAAATGTACCTTTGACCTAGTAACTGAAAGTTATAATTCCTGTTGACAAGTGTCTCTTTGTAACACTAAAAAATTATATAGTCCTTAGTCTAGTAGAGAGTTGATTTATCAGTTCAATAGATGAATAAATCATATCAATAAAATAAGAAAAAATGAAATTGCTTCCAAGAAAAAAAATGCGCTGTGAAATTGTTTTAAAAAGCAGACTTCCGGATCTGAAGAGGTAGATCAGTGGTTAAGAGCATGCACTGCCCGTAAAAAGGACCCAGGTTTGATTCTTAGCACCCATATGGTGGCTCACAACCATCTCTAACTCCAGGTCTTAGGGTTCCACAGACCTCTTCTGGCCTCCACTGGCACTGTACAGACATACACATAAAAAGAAACCTCAAAAAAAATAATAAACTAAAACAAAAAAAGCAGATTCCAACTTGTGCTAGGCATGAAGTAGTATGATAGTACGTGTGTCAAAGACGGAGGAGTGATTCACTCAGAATAATGAGCTAAGAAGCATTCATGAAACCCTTCAAATACCTCCAGATTGCTACCTTCCTCTCCTTGGTTCTTCTTTGTTGGTGCTGCGGAACATCAAACATAGGGCTTACACATGCGCAGCAAATGTCTGAGCAGTGATCTACATCCCCAATCCTCCTAATCTTTTCTTCTTTTTCTGAAACAGGGTCCTTTCTATGTATCCCTAGCTGGCCTAGAGATCCCAATGTAGACCAGGCTTACCTTGAACTCACAGAGGTCCTCCCTGCCTTTGCCTCCCAAGTGCTGGGATTAAAAGCACTTGGTACCGTGCCCAGCTAAACGGGCTTTCTTTTCTTTTTTTTCTCTTTCTGTCCTTTCTCTCTCCTTCTGCTTCTCCTCCTCCCACCCCCTTCTCTCTCTGGAGACTATGTATTCCTGCCTCCAGGTGCTGAGATTAAAGGTGTGCACCACTTAACCTGCCCTTCCAGCTGTTAAGGACTCCCTTTCCTCAAGTGAACTCCTGAGACTTTACTGACCCCCAGCACTTACTGTCCTGTCCTATGGCAAGTGTGGCCTTACAGAAAGAGATACATTAAAGCCCTGGACACAGGCAGTCCTAGCGCCTAAGTCTCCCCTGATCCATTTTTATATTTGTGGAATAAAACACAAAAACTAGTTTGTTGATAAAGAATGAATATTTATAAATCAATATTCAAAATAGTTGCATACATCTGTTTTGACTTCAATAAAAAAAATCACATTGTGACAAAGTTTATAATGTTAACTTAAGATGCGTGAATATTAACATTTACTAATATTATTTACACACTTTATTTACATCATCAACAAACTGGATGAAAAAGAGCCTACGTTATTACTTTAACACAGTAGGTTATGACCAGTCTTTGAAAATTGATCCACTGCATTTCATTACAAAACATACTTCGAACGTTTTTGAATTCCTAAAGGATTCTACTATTCACACAAAACATTCCAGAAAGGCCTCATTTAAAAACAAAATAGGAGCAGTTGTATTTAATCTTGAGACTACAAAACTGCCTCATTAAAAATATGAAAAATTTTATGGTATATCATTAAAGCATATTCTTTTACTCTTCACATTAAAATTACTTAATTGAACATTAAGCATCTAATAAAAAATTATATATATGCCATCATGCATGATAGTATGCACTTCATGATTGGAAACGGCTATAAGCGGTTTTTGTAGAACACCTTCATGAGGTAGGGTCAGGAGCAGCAGAGGGAACGTGAGATGGGACTATGTGCTAGTGGAGAGGGTGAAGAGAAACTGCTCATTGGAAAGACAAACTTTCCTTTTAGCTTCCCTACCTTCTTTAATGAGAAATCTGTTTTGAGTGGGGTGGCAAATGGTTGAGGTATTTCTTAGAGAGCAAAGAAGTACCTTCTACACTGGCTACTTAAGTTTTAAAAATGATTATGGTTATCTGAATGCATCTACTTAATCATGAAGCTCCCAACAGAGGACCGCAAACATCAGCAACACAGTATTTTCCACATTATAATTTTTCCTGAGGTTCAAACACTGTATTTTCTTACTCAAAGATCTCCTCAAAGTAAAATACGAGTTATAATCTTGATCATGAACCAAGAGCTCTATTGGGGTTTATTGCTCTAAAATTCATTTGCTATATCTTTGCTCCTCTGAGAATTAGATACTACAGTATTACAAAAATAAATTTAAAAAAGAATAAATGAAATTCACTTTCAGGTTATTCTTTGCACAAAGATGTTTTCTGTAACTACTTTACAATCAGTATCTTAAAATTTCAAATTATTCAAGTATCTCTTTAAACATATGGCTTCATATATTAGGAAAAATTGAAGCAGACATGTAAAATCTTTTTATGTTCATCTATAACTCCAAGGCAGTCATTTACTTGTTTTTTGTTTTGTTTGTTTTTTTTTTGACAGGGTTTCTTTATGTAGCTCTAGCTGTCCTAGAACTCACTATATAGACCAGGCTGGCCTCAAAAACAGAGATCCACCTGCCTCTGCCTTTCTCCCTAGGGCTAGGATCTAAAGGCAAGTGGTAACCTGCCTTTTTTAAAGCCTTCTTACTACTGTTTCTAACGAACTAGAATTCCCACCTGCATTACTGTTTCTTGCATTACAAGTCTGAGATTTTTGTGTAGTTAACTGGTAATTTTTCCTGAATTACTCCTTCCCCACATCCCTCTTTCTCCATCCTCTCCTTCCCGCTTTGTGGAGAACTGTTAAAAACTCACAGATACGAGGGATATCCACAGGCTCATTTTTGTAAGAAATTAAACATCTGGCAATCTTTTTTCACAAGCTAAGTGCATGGCCCAATCCCTTTCTAGAAACGGGTTTCTTAAAGTATTCCCAATGGAAAAGTTTGGCTGCTATAATATAAACATACCATCAGAGCAGATCCACAGATATGCCCATCAAACATAAGCAAGTATAATCCTCAGGGTTCTAAATTATACTCGTGTTGAATGGAACCATCTCTGCAGTTTCAAGACCTCACTGATTCCAGCCCGTTTAGAGCTGTCATAAAGGCCAGGTTCCGGTTGGGGATATGCAGCAAACAGCTTCATTTGTTTAATTTTTTTTCAAATTCCACTAACGCTCATGTTTATTATTTCAATTATTGTGCTTTCAATACAATGACAGAGCTGGACATCGGGATCCATGCTTCCAGTGTCCCTGGATCCATTTTTGTAAGATGGATCTTTACAGATTGGAGACCATCCTCTTGGTTTCTCCTTTATTTGTTGAAGACCTACAAAATAAGGGGAAGGGGAGATAATTAAAGCAAGATATTCTGAAATGAATATAGTCTTGTTTGAAACATTACAAAGTGAAAAAACTGAAAATGAGGTACCACTTACGTGTGATGATGGGATCGATGTCTCTAGTCTGTGTGGCAACATCGGAGGCACACACTTGGCCTATCTGAATCAGCAAAGACATAATATCCTCATACAGTGGAGGGAATGCTCGACAAAAGGAGACCAGACTCGGAAGAGTCGGCATGAAGAAAGCATACCGCTTAGCCTGTGTTAGGACTGTTGGGGAAAAATGAAACACAACTGTTTGTTTTACACAGATATAAACAACACAGACACTCTACAGAACAAACTAATACTGTTTTTGTGCGGGGAAATTCAGTCTTATAGGACGCCGCCCACCCTGGCTCTAACAACCCTACTCTGCTAATCAGTCATCACCCATCTTCTTATGTCCCAGCACTGCACTAAGGACACTGCTTTCATAACTTCACTTAGTTCTCGGATCACAACAGTAATGCAGATGAGAGAAGGTTAAGCAAACTTTAGAGAAGTTATAAAGGTTATTTAAGGCCCAATTTAGGGGCATGCTTTTCAAAGATCCCAGCCCTCAAGAGGCAAGGGCAGGCAGGTGGCAGGTGACTGATCTATATAGACCCTATCTCAAAAAAAAAAAATAGGGCCGGGCGGTTGTGGCGCACGCCTTCAATCCCAGCCCTCAGGAGGCAGAGGCAGGCAGATCTCTGTGAGTTCAAGGCCAGCCTGGTCTACAGAGCTAGTTCCAGGACAGGCTAAAAAGCTACAGAGAAACCCTGTCTGGGAAAAAAAAAAAAGACTGGGGAATAGGGTTGGAAATAGTATTTTAAGGTATATTACTTTATTTTATGTTGCATTTGTTTAACTCTGTGAAGCTGTGTTGCTGTGCCTGTCTAAAACTCCTGATGGTCTAATGAACAGCTGAACTGCCATAGCAAGGCAGGAAAAAGAAATAGGTGGGGCTGACAGGCAGCAAGGATAAATATGAGGAGAAATCTGGGGAAGGGAGGAACTGGAAACAATAGAGGAGGCAGGAGGATGTCAGAGGTCAGTCACCCAGCCACCCAGCTATACAGCCAGATACAGATTAAGAAGGAAAGAAAAGGTAGTAGACAGGAATAGAGAAAGATAAAGGCCCAAGGACAAAAATAGACGGAATAATTTAAGAAAAGATGGCCAGAAACAAGTCAAGCTAAGGCTGGGCATTCCTAATTAAGAATAAGCCTCCGTGTGTGATTTATTTGGGGGCTGGATGATAGGCCCCCTCAAAAGTCAAAAGAGTAAAATTAACACAACAGAAAGAAAATGAAGAAGCTATTATGAAACACTTGAACATGGAGAAGTATAATCTTTTAAGGAGTGAATGTATTCATATATATATACATATAATTTTTTTTAAATGTGTAGCCTAGGCTGGCCTCGAACTCGTGATCCTCCTGCCTCTACCTCCTTCAGCAAATCCTACCGGCATGTGCCACTACAACCAGCATCATATATTTTTTAAATAATTTATTTTAATACCATTTTACTCTAGAAACCATAAGTGGTTAAAATATAGGATAAGGCCTAGTGGGAGTGACTCACGCCTTTAATCCCAGCACTCAGGAGGCAGAAGCAGGGGAATCTCTGTGAGTTTGAGGCCAGCCTAGTCTACAAAGTGAATTCCAGGACAGCCAAAGTTATTACACAGAGAAACCCTGTCTTGAAAAACAAAAAAATATAAAATAAAATTTCACATCCATTTTATATAAATGGTAAGTTGTGGAATTTAAGGAAATAGCTACTATATTTATGACTTTTTTGTTTTGTTTTGAGATGGGGTTTCTCTATGTAGCCCTGGCTGTCCTGGAATTCCCTATATAAACCTCTGCTTTCTGAGTGCTGGGATTAAAGGGGTAAGCCATCACTGCCTGGTTATTTATAACATTTTCAAATATTTTTCTTCTGGAATTGTGCACACTTAGTAATTTCTAATTTGTGTTTTAATTCTACATATTTTATTTTAATTTATTAAAATGTACTATAACATTTATATGCATATATATACACATAAACATGTCTACCTATACTTCCACACTATAAATCATATTTGTAAGTATAATTTTTTTAAAGTATTTATTTATTACGTATACAATATTCTGTCTGTGTGTATGCCTGCAGGCCAGAAGAGGGCACCAGACTCCATTACAGATGGTTGTGAGCCACCATGTGGTTGCTGAGAATTGAACTCAGGACCTTTGTAAGAGCAGGCAATGATCTTAACCTCTGAGCCATCTCTCCAGCCCTGTAAGTATAAAATTTTTAAAAGAATAGTAATTCAAAGGATGGCACAAGGTAAAATAACAGCAACATATACTGTGTCACACTGAGTCATAAAAACACCAAAGAGAGCTGGGCGGTGGTGGTGCACGCCTTTAACCCCAGCACTCCGGAGGCAGAAGCAGGCAGTCTCTGTGAGTTCAAGGCCAGCCTGGTCTATAAGAGCTAGTTCCAGGACAGGAACCAAAGCTACAGAGAAACCTTGTCTTTGAAAAAAAGAAAAAAGAAAAGAAAAAGAAAAACAAACAAACAAAAAATACCAAAAAGAGCCAGGTGGTGGTGGTGGCCTTTAATCCTATCACTCAAGAGGCAGAGGCGGGCAGATCTGGGTAAATTCAAGGCCAGCCTGGTCTACAAGAGCAAGTGACAAGACAGGCTCACAAGAGCTAGTGCCAAGACAGGCTCCAAAGCTACAAAGAGAAACCCTGTCTCAAAAAACAACAACAAACAAAACAACAACAACAAAAAACACTAAAAAGCAGAACAGAGGGGCACAGGCCTTTAATCCCAGGGCTGGGGGGGGGGGGGGGGCACAGAGACAGGAAGTTCTCTAGAGTTCAAGGCCAGACTGGTCTACAGAGTGAGTTCCAGGACAGACAGAGGTGTCTGAAATATACATAGTGAGCCCCTTTCTCAAAAAAACAAACAAAATACACACCAAGCATGCATGCACACACACACACACACACACACACACACACACACGCTTCTGAGTCAGTAGTAAGCGTTATTCGATGCTTTTGTTGATCTGATTGGCTACACACCTGTTAGCAAAGTTCCCATGACATTGACAGCTAAGCGAGCCACACTAAGTGACTTTGGTAATGCATACTGGATACACAAATGAGAAAGCAGCTGTATAGCAAATATCTGGAATACAAAATCCAAATGTTATATATTTCTTTAGAAAAAAACTACTAAAAATCATAAAATATCTTGCAATTTTTCATCAAGTTCTAAAATGGTCACTACCTGTTTTTCAAGTTCAGGTTGCGCAATAAGCTCCGGTATAAAATCCAGACAGATGTGCATAGAAGGGATGCCCGCAACTGTCAGAGGCAGAAGTTCGCAGGGATAGCCCTGTCTCGGGAAGAAGGGAGAAGTCAAATACAGAGAGAAGCTTCACCTCCTTTCTATAGCATCTGTTCTGAGTACAAAATGTCTGTGACTGTTTCAGGAACAGCACTTTCCTCATACATTAGAACAGAGAAGACAAAGTATTAGAGTCAGAATTTGGATTTTTCAATATATTGCATGGGATCATGATCCTTTCTCATTTTCAAATTTCCTATATTAATTTAATATATAAAACCCTACATAACAAATAAAATTCAAAAACTCCACGTCATTCTTTGAGCACGCACCTGGAAGTGAACAAGTTTGGCAATGTTGGGATCGGCAATGTACATCTGGTGCAGCAAGCAACAGATAAGGCACTGGACTTCACGAAGGTTACAGAGCAGACTGGCTTCTCCTTCCTCCGTTTCTTTATGTGGTGTGCTGCTGGTAATGACACTTTGAGTATTCCTGAGGGACATGTCTGGACTGGCACCTTTTGCCTTTTCCTCTTCAGTAGGCAAACAAATCTCCAAGAGAATCTGGACAGCTGCACTATCCTACAAGATGATAAAAAGTGGATGTAAGAAGTTGAAGAAGTTATGGGGAGCAAATGGGAGGAGAGGAGAGAGAAAACTGCAGGCAGGATGTAAAATAAAATTTAAAAAATAATAAAGTCGTCAGTCTAGAACAAACCAATGTCTAAACAACAATGAAAGAGAATAAAAGTCTACTCTGGGGGAAAAAAATAAGTCTGAGAAGTTGACCTGAAAAAGAAATCTCTTTTTTCATATGAACAGAAATGGCACAATAGTTCTTTTGAAAAACACAAACACCACAAAAGTGGTAATTCTTAGAGAAGAACTGAGCAATTGACAGTGCAGAGAGTCTCACACTTTTTGGGTTACAAACTCCTGAGGAGTCTGAAAAAACACACTTTTCTCATAAAAATAAACACATGCCAGAGGCTAGAGATGACGCGGTTAAGAGCACTGGCTGCTCTTTCAGAAGACCCGGGTTCAACTCCTAGCATCCACGTGGCAGCTCACTACAGTCTGTAACTACAGCCCCAGCAGATCCGGCACCCTCTCCTGACATGATACACAAACAAAAGTGCAGACAAACAACCACACACATAAAATAAAGGTAAGCATATAAGAAGCACCTGGCATCAACTGCTAGGAAGATTTCATGAACATCTACCGGACAGGTAACCTGAAACAAAGGCCTCCAAAGCTGACCCACGCCTAATTCCCTTCCTTCCTCTCGCTCTTCTACTCTCCTCGAGATCCTAACAGGTGTGTCCCCATTTTCCTCTATGTCACAGCAGAGAGCAGGGCTTGAGAGGGACCTATATGGAAAAGACAGCCTGACATTTTACAATACTATGTCTTCACTTACTTTTCTGTTTATAGTCTGTCTCCAACATCTGACTTCCTTTCTACCGTCTCATCTTTAAAATCAGGTAAGCAAAGATTATACCTCCTTTACTACCATGTCCCTGGTGCTTGAATTCTATCTGACACACAGGTGTCTAATAAATGTGTTGATCAAGTGAAGATATAACTTAAAACTGATAAAAGGCTTAAATTTGTTAACTATAAATCCTATTAAAATATGTATTAAATTTTCATAGTGAAAATCCACCTGATACTCAGAAGCAAAGATGATCATGTTTTAGATTCTAAAATAAAAGGAACTCACAACGTCAACAGTGTGTATACAGGGCACAATGTGTGATCTATTTATTTAGTTAAAACAAACATTAGCCAGATGGTGGTGGTGGTGCGCGCCTTTTAATCCCTCCCTCGGGAGGCAGAGGCAGGTGGATCTCAGTAAGTCCAAGGCCAGCCTGGTCTACAGAGTAAATTATAGAACAGCCAGAGATGTTACACAGAGAAACCCTGTCTCAAAACCCACCCCAAAAAAGAGCAAAACAAACAAACAAACAAACAAACAAACATGCCATTTGACTTAATTTAACTTTAGCAAATTTTACCTGGGCAGCCAGTAATGCATTTTTCAGCTCTTCTCTGGTGACTTCCGGGGCATCAGCCTGTCCAAGCAAACCTATTGTATTGTTCTGGGAAGGCCGATCTTGCTCTGCTGTCTCCTTCAAATGGGCACTAAGGTAAGCTTTAGATGCGAGAAGATACCCATTCAGCATGTGTAGAGTAATATCCATCAGTGGGGGGCACCTAAACAAAGAAGAAAATGTATCAGGAAGAATATCAATTTAAAACTTAGTTAGAACTTAGCCGGGCAGTGGTGGTGCACACCTTTAATCGCAGCACTTGAGAAGCAGAGGCAGGCGGATCTCTGTGAGTTCAAAGCAAGCCTGGTCTACAAGAGCTAGGTCCAGAACAGGATCTAAAGCTACAGAGAAACCCTGTCTTGAAAAACCACACACACACACACACACACACACACACACACACACAAACCTTAGTTAGAACTTAACCAATTCAGTTTACATCCTTTAAAAATACAGTATAACAACTTTTCCCAATAAAATACTCATTCCTAAAGGCCTAAGCTGGGTGTGCTGGTGCTTGCCTATAATCCCAGCACTGGGGAAGCTGAATCACGAGGATGGTAAATACAAGCTAGCCAGGGCCACAGAGCAGGACCACTGCCCTC
Source organism: Microtus pennsylvanicus (assembly GCF_037038515.1). Classification (NCBI taxonomy): domain Eukaryota; kingdom Metazoa; phylum Chordata; class Mammalia; order Rodentia; family Cricetidae; genus Microtus; species Microtus pennsylvanicus. Next base: position 35,356,080 of record NC_134589.1, on the reverse strand, counting down.
CAAAACAATAAATAAATTGTATTTCTTATTTTTTGTATTTCAAGATTCAAAAACACCATTCTTCATCTTATCAGCTAAAATAAAATGTAATTAATGCAGTGAAAGATATAAGCTTTTTATGGAAAATGACAAAGCAGTAAATCTCTTAGACAGAGCCTTCAAAAATACACATTCCATTATTGACAAAGATGGAAATAAAACAGACTATTTCTTCTTTCTATCCTCTTCTTTGGTGCAAGAAAGCAAGACACTTCTGTACTCTAAAAGTGAATGAGCATCCATTTAATCTGGACAAATTATTTGCTGAGCTTCAGTTTCCTCATCTATAAACTGGGTACACATCAGGGCTGCTGGAGCAGAGCTGAGGCAAGAAAATCACAAATTCAAGACCATCTTGGGCAACTTGGCAAAAGCCCATCTGAAAATAAAGACTATAAAGGAGACTGGGAAAACAGCAAGCAGTGAAGCGCTTGCCTAGCATGCACAGGCCCTGGATTCAACATCTAGCACTAAAGACAAACACACACAGTGGAAACAATAAGAATGGCCTCTACCTATGCATGATTAAATAAACTGTAATGATTTTTCCAAAAAGACAAAATGATCTAAAATATTTTTTAAAAATTTAAATGTCAAATTAGACATCGTGAATCTGAGCTTCTAGGAAATAACCCTGCTAATTCCCATGTGAAACCAGCCAATAGTCAAGAGATGAGGCAGGACTATGACACCGGCATGGGAGGGAACACTGAGGCCGCACCAAGTGTTTCTAGGAACAGAATCATCCCTGTAGTAGTACTATGGAATGCTTTCCTTCTGGCTGTTGGCTGACTTTGGGTTCATGGTCCTCCTGTCTCAGTCTACAATATATATTTTCATTTTTTATTCCCCCTCCCGTGTGTGTGTGTGTGCACGCACATGCATGCACACAAGGTGTTTGAGGCTGAACATGCTGAGCAAGTGCTCTGGTATTGAATTAGATCCCTAGCCACTACTTGCAATGTTTTTTAAAACCACCCACAACAAGAACTATAAGTTTTACAGCAGAATGAAGAATGAGGCTATATAGATACAACAATAAAGTTTCCTCTGGAGATAGACCTGGACTTGATCAAAAGAAGCCAACAAGGAATTTGGCTTTACCAATGTCAGAATGACAGCTGCAAGAGTGAGGCTTCCTTTTCTTTTCTTTCTTTCTTTCTTTCTTTCTTTTTTTTTTTTTTTTTTTTTGAGACAGGGTTTCTCTATAGCTTTGGACCTGTCCTGGAACTAGCTCTTGTAGACCAGGCTGGCCTCGAACTCAGAGATCCACCTGCCTCTGCCTTCCAAGTGCTGGAATGAAAGGCATGCGCCACCACTGCCCGGCCCATCTACTCTCTAAGGGCTGGAGAGATTGCTCAGTGGTTAAGAACAATGACTGCTCTTCCAGAACACCTGGGTTCAATTCCCAGCACCCAAATGGAAGCTCACAACTGTCTGTAACTCCAAGATCCAACACTCTCATACAGACATACATGCAAGCAAAACATCAATGCACATAACATAAAAATAAATTATTAAAAAAAGTTTTTCTGAAAGATAAACAAGAAATAACAATAGCTGACAACATATTAAAATATGCAATCTAATAAAAATATAAAATAAATCCAATTTTCATTTTCCTATAAAATATAAAATAGAAATGAACAAGAAGGTATACAATATAGAACACTATAATGGAATGTAAATGTAAACTGGCTGAGTCCTTGTGGATGGCAACATGAATCAAAATTCTTAAAAATGAGTATTTTGACCAGTGGTGGTGGTGCACGCCTTTTATCCCAGCACTCAGAAAACAGAGGCAAGCAGATCTCTGTGAGTTTGAGGCCAGCCTGGTCTACAGTGCAAGTATCATGACAGGCTCCAAAACCACACAAAGAAACCGTGTCTCAAAAAACAAACAAACAACAACAAAGAATACACACCTACTAATATAAGTAAAGGTTCTCAAGCAAAAGGTTCAAGCTACAAAAACACCACATCCATTCTAACAGCAAATTTCGACATAGAGCACTGAGGCAAAGTCATCTACTTGGGCAGATTCTTAACGCAGGTTATCTGTTTTACAATCAGCAGATAAAGGCTCTTGCCAGGAAAGCCCTGTGATCTGGAACCCACATAAATGGAGCATGAGAGAGGAACTTGATGAAGCTGTCATCTGACCTTCACATACATGTCAGAGTATGCATACCATTCCCCCAACACAATAATGAATGAAGTCAAACACTGAGTAAAAGAAATGTCTGTTTTCTAGACTACACTGTCGGTTTAAATACATTAGCCACAAGCTAATGATTCTTATTTCCTACAAAAGCTTGACCTCAGCAAACTATATTTAGGTGATTTTTCTAAAAAAGTTTTATCACAAGCCGGGCGGTGGTGGCGCACACCTGTAATCCCAGCACTCGGGAGGCAGAGGCAGGCAGATCTCTGTGAGTTCGAGACCAGCCTGGTCTACAAGAGCTAGTTCCAGGACAGGCTCCAAAACCACAGAGAAACCCTGTCTCGAAAAACCAAAAAAAAAAAAAAAAAAAAAAGTTTTATCACTTTGACAATGTCATCTACTGGGAGATACCAAATAAATATATGCAAGATAGATTTATTTTTTAATTTATTTTTATTTATTTGTGTGTGTGTGTCTGTATGTATTTGTTAATGTAGATGTAGACACACGCTCACACATGTGGAGGCCAAAGGTTAATGTAAAGTGTCTTTATTTTTTGAGACAATGTCTCACTGAACCTTCAGTGCATGAATTTAGCTAAGCTGGCTGGCTAACTTACCTCATCCCAGTGTCGTTTATACAGACAGAGTCTAATTCTAGCCCAGACTGTCTTCAAACTCACATAGTTGAGGACAATGACCCTGAACTCCTGATCCAAGTGCTTGGACCAACAAAATGCTGGAATTACATGCACGTACCATTATGCAACACTACCTGTTTTAGTTGAAGTTGCCCTGTGTCCATCCTACTCAGGTCCCATCTCCTCCACATATTTCCTAACTTTCTTAAAGAAAGATTTTATGCTTTAAATTATATGAAGTTCTTTTGAAATTACTTTATATTAGATTTTTTTTTTAAGTGTATGAGAGTCTTGCCCACATGTATGTCTGTTTACTATATGTGTGCCTGGTACTTGAGGAAGTCAGAGCCCCTGCAACTTTAGTTACAGATGGTTGTGAGCTGCCATGTGGATGCTGTGAACCAAACATAGGTCCTCTACATGAGCAAAAAGTGGTCTTAACCTCTGAGCCATCTCTCCAGACCCTTTATGTTTTACATTTTGTGTGTGTGTGTGTGTGTGTGTGTGTGTGTGTGTGTGTGTGTGTGTATAGACGGGTATGTGTATTACACAGAGTACAGTGCCTGAAGAGGCCAGAAGAGGGCGTTTGATCCCCTGATGCTAGAGTTATAGGCAACTGTAAGCAGTCTGAGAGTGCTGGAGTGTTGGAAAGCGAACTCCAATCCCAGGGAAAAGCAGTAGAAGAGCAATCTCCCAAGCCCAGTATTTCTTTTCATTTTCTTTCTTTTTTGTTTTTGTTGTTGGATGGTTGGTCAGTTTTGATTTTATTTTCCTGAGACAGGGTTTCTCTGTATACCTCTGGCTATCCTGAAATTCACTCTGTAGACCAGGCTGGCCTCGAACTCAAAGATCCACCTGCCTCCCAAGTGCTGGGATTAAAGGCGTTCAGTATTTTTATTTGTTTTTTTTTTAATTTATTTTTATTTTCTGTTTATTAGTGTTTTGCCTGCATGCATGTCTGTGTGAAAGTGTGAGAGCCTGGAAATGGAGTTACAGACAGGCGTAAGCTGCCATGTGGGTGCTGGGAATCGAGCCCAGGTGTTCTGGAAGAGCAGCCAGCGTTCTCAACCACTAAGCTCTCCCTCCAGCTCCCAGCACAATATTTCTTAACATAGAAGAAAAAAAAAGATTCAACTGGGCGGTGGTGGCGCACGCCTTTAAGCCTAGCTCTCAGGAAAGAGGCAGGTGGACCTCTGTGAGTTTGAGGCCAGCCTGGTCTACAAAGGGAGTTCCAGGACAGCCAGAACTGTTACACAGAGAAACCCTGTATCAAAAAAAAAGAAAAAAATTTCATTTTGATCAAGTGCAGTGGTGCTTATTTTTAATCCTAGTACTCAGGTGGATCTCTGTGAGTTCAAGGTCAGTCTGGTTGACAGAGCGAGTCAGTAGGTCAGCCAGGACTACACAGTGAAATCCTGATTCAAAAAAAAAACCCCAAAACAACAGCAGCAATTCATTTAGTACATCACTCAGTGGCACGGGACCACGCTAGTTAAAGTTCCATACATTTTACCTTCTTTCCCCATGGTGATGGTGACCATTAAGGGTAGGCCACTCGATTTATTTACCTTTACAATTACTTAGAATGACAGCTTGAAATTCAAATATTAAATTCTGTTCATTAACCTCTGCCTTTTGAAATGAAGCCATTTCAAAACAATTAGCCAGAAAATAGAGACAAATATGGAACTGGTGAAGCTAACATCACAACTGACGTCAAACAGGTGGCAGTTTTAAAGCATGGGATGACATGGAAAGTGCCAGTGCTTTAAAATCAGGTGGCAAGGCCTCTAACCCAGCACTAAGACAACTGAGGCAGGGAAGTCAGGAGTCAAACCAGGAGTTCAAGGTCTCCCTCACCGCACTGTGAGACCTTGTTTCAAAATAAAACACGAGAAGCAAAGTCACTTCAGTGAGCTAGCCATGGTGCTATTCTTCACCAGCTCCTTTCGAGAGACAGAAAAGCCCTACTCATGACTACCAAAGCCAAGAATGCCTTTTTTTAAGACGAGATTTTATTGTACACAGACTAAATAATACATTGACTATAAATTACGAATATATGCCGCTAGAAAACCAAAAAGCTACAAAATATATATATTACATATATATTTATAACAGAAATAGAATATTAAATTATTTTCTTTCATTTCTTTTGATTCTACAAAGTACAGCTCTATTTAAAAAAAAAATAAAATTCAAATAACTTACCTGTGAACCCTCCGGTCACACCTCAAGACAATGAGAGGATCTATCATCAAATCATTCTGGGTATATTTTTGTTGTCGTATAAACTTTATGGAAGGTTGGAGTGCATTAACCGTCATTACCCACAACCTGATTAAAAAAAAAAAAACAGTCACATGTTCATAATAGCTATGTTTCAACAGTCATTTAGTCCTTTGTTAAAAAAAATAAATAAATAAAAAAGAAGGTAGAAGAAAAGAAGGAAAGAAAATATTTTCAAGTAAACCAAAAAAAGAAAGAAAATACACTGTGAAAAACCTTTGGATTTCTTTTGTTGTTCGTTTCTGAGCAAGGCTCTCATGTAGTTCAGACTGGCCCCAGACTCACTATATATATAGCTGAGGAGACCTGAACTTCTGATTCTCCTGCAGCTCCTCCTGAGTGCTGAGATCACAGGAATGTGCCACCATGACTGATTCATGCACTGCTGGGGGTGGAACCCTGGGTTTCATGTGTGCTAGGCAAGCACACTACCGACAGAGCTACATCCCCTGCCCTGTGAATAAATAAACTCTGAAGGATTAAAAACTAGTCATCTTTAATCCCAGCACTTGGGAGGCAGAGGCAGGTAAATCCCTGTGAGTTTGAGGCCAGCCTGGTCTACAAGAGCTAGTTCTAGGACAGCTAGGTCTGTTACACAGGGAAACCCTGTCTCGAAAAAACAAAAACATACAACAAACAAAAAGAAAAACTAGACATCTATGATATATTATTATGTCTTTAAAGCAAACGTAAGTTAAACAACAAACACAGCAGCCGCTAGTCTTTGCAGCAGAGGTGGAATGATCATAGCAATTGGGAAGAATATAAATTAAAAACTCAGTCCTAACACACTTAGCATATTAAGAGGAAAAGTTTAGTAAAAATAAAAAATCAAAATTACCACAATTTTGAAACTGTACTATCCCCATAAATATAATATATCTCACTGTAAAATGTCACTTTAAAATCCGGCAGATTACAGATATGGCTAAGCTGACCATATAAGAGAACTGCTGAGGAAAATACACCATGAGTGGTACTTGATCTCTTACAGTATCTCACACGAAACGGGATCCAAGGACCAGACATTTACAACAAGTTTTATTTAGAAAAAGATTAAAATACACTAAAGAAAGAAAAAACTCCAAAACAATGGAAAATATAGGAACAATATTAGCAAGGGGAAAAAAGGGCCTTGTGGTGATGGCACGAGCCTTTAATCCCAGCAGGAAGCAATCTCTGAGTTCAAGTCAGCCTGGCCTACAGTGTGAGTTCTAGAACAGCCAGAGTTATACAGATGAGATAAATTCTCCCTGTGTATGCCAGGATATCCTGGAATTCCTGATCTTCATACCTTGCCTTCTGAGTACTCCTGTTACAGATATGTTCCACCACATCTAGGCTTTAAAACAGGGCATTATTACTAGGGCTGGAGAGATGGCTCAGAAGTTAAGAGCATTTATTGCTCCTCCAGAGGACTGGAATTCAGTTCCCAGAACCCAAGTAAGGTGGCTCAAACCCACCCACCTGTAACTCCAGCTCCCAGGCACCCACTATCTCTGGCCTCCTCAGGCACCTGCACTCACATGCACATACCAACACAAAGACACACAATTCAATTTATTCAAGAAGTAAAGTCCTAAAAATTAAGACACTGCTCACCAGAACAAAAAAAGCAACCAAGTACCCAATACTATGAAGAGGAAAAAAGATAAACATCAAAACACTTCATTATTAAATTCCAGAACACAAAGGGAGGGAACACCTGCTATGAATGGAAAAACAATGGTCATATACAAAGGGCTGGAAAACAGTAAACACCAGATCACCACTAGCCAGTGGTGCGGTGATATTTTATTTATGTCTTAACAAATAAAGCTTGCATGAAGAGCAGGGTGCAGAGCTAAGCCACTAGAGGCTAGGCAGTGGTGGCACACACCTTTAATCCCAGTACTTGGGAGTCCCATGCCTTTAATGCCAGCACTAGGGAGGTGGAGACAGAAAAATTTATGGCTGGGTAGAGAGGACTATAAGGCAAGACAGTAACTCAGTCTGAGGATTCAGTCTGAGGTGTAGTCTGAAGCAGTCAGAGGACACAGTCTGAAGTCGCAGTCTGAGCACAGGATCGCCCCTTTGGTCTGAGCATTGGGAGAGGTAGAAGGGCTGCCACTCTGCTTCTCTGATCTCTAGCATTCAACCCCTAATATCTGACTCCGGGTCAGATAGTAAGAACAATTGGAACTTGTGCTACACAGTAGAAATTCCAAGTTAGAAAAACAGTGCACTCGAGCCGGGCGGTGGTGGCGCACGCCTTTAATCCCAGCACTCGGGAGGCAGAGGCAGGCGGATCTCTGTGAGTTCGAGACCAGCCTGGTCTACAAGAACTAGTTCCAGGACAGGCTCCAAAACCACAGAGAAACCCTGTCTCGAAAAACCAAAAAAAAAAAAAACAAAAAAAAAAAACAGTGCACTCGAATTTATGAACTACACTTAGGCAAAATAGCAATCACATGGGAAAAGAATGAAACCTCCAAAAATATCGCCAAAAAAAGAAAAAAAAACACCTCCTCCTCTCCCCCACTCAGTCTTTCTCAGGAAGCACTGCAGAATGTGCTATGTGGACAGAAGCCAGGAAAAAAAACAGGGCTCCCAGCAGAGCACAGACAGCAGCAGCTGAAGGACAGCTGTGCGTGCTCCAGGGAAACTGAAGATAGAAAGAGATGCGTCCCATGAAAATCAACTTACTGATTGGTTATATGCTGTAATTACTATAGAGTAAGCCTCATCTTAATAAAGAGTATAGGGTGAACTATTTATTACTGTTAGCATAACAAATGGAAACAAGGCAAGTATTATGACAATGCAAGAATGGGGAATGGCACTCATGTGGAAGAAAGAAACCATCATGGAAGTGTAGTTCAGGGGCAGCACACTTGACTAGCATGCTCATAGACTGAGTGTGATTCCTCAACAACAAAGGGAAGGAAGGAAGGAAGGAAGGAAGGAAGGAAGGAAGGAAGGAAGGAAGGAAGGAAGGAAGGAAGGAAGGAAGGAAGGAAGGAAGGAAGGGGAAGGGGACGGGGAAGGGGAAGGGAGGGGAGGGGAGGGGAGGGGAGGGGAGGGGAGGGAAGGGAAGGGAAGGGAAGGGAAGGGAAGGGAAGGGAAGGGAAGGGAAGGGAAGGGAAGGGAAGGGAAGGGAAGGGAGGAAGGAGAGGAAGGAAGGAAGGAAGGAAGGAAGGAAGGAAGGAAGGAAGGAAGGAAGGAAGGAAGGAAGGAAGGAGTAATCAAATATTGCAGTATACTGCACAGGTCAACTGTAAACACATAATCATAAGATGAACACTAAATAATGCTTTAGCTAAACAAAATAATATAACTGTATTAGAAAACAACGAGCTGGCAAGAGAAACCCTGTCTCAAAAAAAAAAACACAAACAAAGAGCTGGGTATGGTAGCACACGCCTTTGATCCCAGCACACCTGAGGAGAAGGCAGGAGGATCTCTGTGAGTTTGATGCCAGCCTGGTCTGCAAAGTAAGTTCCAGGACTACACAGAAAAACCCTGCCTCAAAAAAAAAAAAAAGGAAGGAAAGAAGGAAGGAAGCAAAAAAGGAAGGAAGGAAGGGAAAGGAAGAGGATTCACAGAAAGGAAGAGCAAGTCAGACTGCTAAACTTCGCAATGACTAAGTCAGATAAACAAAAGGTCATATTTGTTATAAGCCTATTACTGAGCTAAAATTAAGGAATGTAAATATTAGATTTATTGCTGTTGTTTTGTTTTTAAAACAGGGTTTCTCCATGCAAACTGTCCTGGCTGTCCTGGGACTAACTTTGTAGACCAGACTGGCCTTGAACTCACAGAGATCCACCTGCCTCTGCCTCCCAAGTGCTGGGATTAAAGCCATGCACCACCACCACCTGGCTAGAATTTTTTTTTAAACTGAAACTGGTTTCCTCTGAGTAGTCAGGGTCTAAAATAGAAAAGTGTGAAATAGACATTATATTATGGGTATTTATTAATTTGATGTTAAATAACATTTGAATTTAAAAACATAACTATTCCCAATTCCCAGAACTACTAAACCAAGCTCTCAGCTAAGTCAAACCACTGTTACTATTGTCCAACCGGCCAGGTGTTATGATGCAATCTATGAACTAGCACCCACCAACTGAAGAACACAAGCGAAGCGCACCCCTGTTCTCCAATCTCTGCTGCACAATGCATCATCTGTGGCTCTGCTTTTAGACATCCTGATGCCTCGCTCCTGCAGCAGATGCAGATCTAACTGCATGGATTACAGCCTGGGGATCAGGGATGTAAAGCAGTGCACGTGACTCGAGGAGCAGCAGACTCTGGAACCACAGCCATGATGTGAGACACAGTGATCTGAAACAGCCTCAAGTAACTACACAGAGGAAAGTACTTTAAAAGAACTTTCTCAAAGTGCTAATAGCTTTTATTTCTTAAAGTATTCTTTAAAATGTAACAAATTTTTTTGTGTGTGTGACAAATCTTACCATGAGGCCGTCCTCAGACTTCAGAGAGATGTGCCTATTCTCCATCCAGATGCATGCTGAGATTAAAGATTAACACCACTGCACCTGGCTAATGTATGTATCCTTAAATATTTACCTTCAGAAAGGAATTTTATTAGTACATACTCAAAAACACCAATGGAAGTGGCCATGCGAATTTTCCCAACAACTGAATTTCCTGTAATTATCAAAGCTCTACACTTCTCCAGTGCACACAGCAGAACACAGAACTCACCTTCTGGGCATCACAGTATTAAGAACCATCCATAACTTATTGACAGTTTGAAGAATTCTCCGTGGAACCCCTGCATTCAGCAGCTGGTTCATATTGGATGTTAATACTTCTGCATACGGTATAAGTTCACTGGCAGAAAGTAGAGTCAAGTGCTCCATAATCTGCATCACTTGTGTGTGATTTACTGGCACAGCTGAAAATGCTGAAAAGAGAATGTTACTATCATTACTTAAATTCTGTAATGTTTACCAGGCAGAAATAGACACTGCTTTCTTAGAGAAGGGGCCAAACAAATCAAGAAAGCAACGGTGTTAAAAGAAAAACGTCCCATCAATTTTCACTAAAGCTAATATAGTCATTCGAAAACTTCTTGGATGGCAGGTGAGAGGGCTCAGAGGCTTTGGGCAAGTGAAGCCTGATACCTGAGTTACAACCCTGTACCCATGTGAGAAATAGAACCAGCTCCAAAAGCTGTCCTGACTTCCACATGTGCAGTGTGTCATGTGCAAGGCCCTACACAAACACATATGAAATCAATAAATTAAAGTGTAATAAAAATAAATGAAAATCCATAAAAGTATAGATATTATTTCATAAAATTCAGGTCCCACCTACCACGGAAGAGATGATTCTCACTACAGGCATGGGAGAACTGGCCTGGATGACATGGGCTTCTATGAGCTGGTTCCACCTCCCATCTGAGTGGGGCAGTCCCAGTGGCCCAGACTGACAAGCTCAGCTAGGCTGGCCCACCCCATCATCTCCCCGATCTATGGCCCGCCGGAGCATGTGCAGGGACTGGTCCACCCCATCATCTCCCCGATCTATGGCCCGCTGGAGCATGTGCAGGGACTGGTCCACCCCATCATCTCCCCATCTATGGCCCGCTGGAGCATGTGCAGGGACTGGTCCACCCCATCATCTCCCCATCTATGGCCCGCTGGAGCATGTGCAGGGACTGGTCCATCCCATCATCTCCCCATCTATGGCCCGCTGGAGCATGTGCAGGGACTGGTCCATCCCATCATCTCCCCATCTATGGCCCGCTGGAGCATGTGCAGGGACTGGTCCACCCCATCATCTCCCCATCTATGGCCCGCTGGAGCATGTGCAGGGACTGGTCCATCCCATCATCTCCCCATCTATGGCCCGCTGGAGCATGTGCAGGGACTGGTCCTGCAGAACAGTAGCTGCAGGATTTCTATGACTGGGGCAACACTAGATCTGAGGAGTTTCAGTGGAGCAGTGATGATGGGGAGCCAGAGACCCTGAACCAGACCACCGATTCATTGCAGCAAACATTTTGTGGGAGGAGCTGACTGGACAAAAGGGTATAGCATGACACACCACAGCTCCTAATGCCACTAGGATGGATGAAGAGGTATTGGAAAGACAGAGGAGAGAGGTGGTTGTTTTGTTGTTACTATTTTGGGTGGTTCTTTGGGGGGGGCAGGCTGCAGAGCTGGGGTGGATATAAAGGGACTAAGAGGTGAACATGATTGAGGTACATGATGTGAAATTCCCAATGAATCAATAAAGAATTATGTAAAACTAAAAATACATTTTAATTCTACATGAAAAAATAAATATCTAACTGCCATTCAAATTCACTTTTGTCTTTATAAATGGTGAATTATATGTTAAAAAAAATCATGAGTGACACGTTGGCTAACCTCATTTTTTGGATAACTCAGGCTGTTTTTTAAAAACAGCACTGAAGCAGGAAAGTGGGTCTGAGTGTTGCTTCTGTGGCTTACTAATTTGGAAGTTTTTCAAACTCCTTAATACTTTCCTCCAGGAATCCCATTGAAGGAAATAAGCATCCAGCAGATTGCTGTTATTAAATATCTGGAATTGTCTCTCCACTAGAGTGGCCACTAACTACATCTGGCTAGCAAGCATAAAATAAACACTAAGTGAAAACTGCGCATCTATGAAAAAAGAGCAATCCCATTAACACTCTGATTTCATATGAAATAGTATACTGTAACTAAGAAATTAAATCAAAATATTCTTTAAATTTATTTTTGTTGCCATCATGATCACAGTAACTATCTATACCTCAATGTTCATAATCAACTGACTACTTCAAGGCAAAAAGACAGTCACGTATGTCCTTCACCAAGGAAAACCAACAGTACCTAAAAGAAATGTAGAAGAAACTAACGAAAGCTGTTAAGAACACACTGCATGTCATCTTTGCATTTGAGTTCAAAATCCATGTGTCAAAGACAATTGGCATTGGATAATTTACAATTCCTTCAATTGTGTACAAAAAAGAAAAGACAGTGACCTCAAGAGCTGGGGAGTAAGACAGTGACCGCAAGAGCTGGGGATTAAGACAGTGACCGCAAGAGCTGGGGAGTAAGACAGTGACCTCAAGAGCTGGGGAGTAAGACAGTGACCTCAAGAGCTAGGGAGTAAGCTGGTGGAGCACTGGCCCGGAATAACAGTGACCTCAAGAGCTGGGGAGTAAGCTGGTGGAGCACTGGCCCGGAATGCACAAAGGCCCAGATCAATCTGCAGGCCCAAAGAGAAAATATAAAAAGATTTAGAAATAACAACAAAAAGAAATCAAGAATAACAACAAAAATTTGAAGTGGATTTGGGTGGGGTGCTAAGGCCAACGGCATCACCTCGAAGAGGAGTAAAGATTATGCAAGGACAATCTTTCCAGTGGTTGTGCAACTGTTTTCAGAAGGCTTAGGAACTGAAACTTTTTAATACAGCTAATGAAATTTTAATGTGTGGCTCACACTATTTGTGTTCAGGGATACTACTCTGGAACATCACCCATAACAGCAAGTAGACTGCCATGTTCTACTGCATTTATTTCTAATTTGGGATTAGAATTTTGGGATTTTTCTAAAAAATTTTGTGATAGAACACAGAATATGGAAACAATACAAACATGTCAACTAAATACCCAGCACAGCAAAGAACTGGTTCCAAATCCTTACCCCAAACAAACTGCTTACAATATAAGATTTTAATCCTTACCCCAAACAAACTGCTTACAATATAAGATTTTAATCCTTACCCCAAACAAACTGCTTACAATATAAGATTTTAATCCTTACCCCAAACTGCTTACAATTTAAGATTCTAATTAGCCTAGGACTATTACAGAATATTTGTTTAACAGTGCAAAGATGTGTTACATTTGTTTAACTATGTAAAGATGTGTTACATTTGTTTAATTATATAAAGATATGTTGCTGTTTTACTTTGCCTGCCTAAGGCACCTGATTGGTCTAATAAAAAGCTGACCAGCCAATAGCATAGTTGAGGTATAGGTGAGACTTTCACGCAGAGAGAATAAGTAGGAGGAGAAATTTAGGCTTGAGGAAAAAAGAAGAGGAGATGGGAGGGAGATGCCAGGGGCCAGCAAGCAAGACAGAGGAAGCAGGAGAACAGGACATACAGAATGAAAGGTAGTAAGTCCCTAGGTAAAACATAGAGGAATAAAAATAGTTTAAATTAACCCTAAAAAATATGTTTAAAAAGATAGTGGGACAAGCCTAAGCTAAGGCTGAGCACTTATAATCAATAATAGGTTTCTTTATTTGGGGAGCTGGTTGACAGAGCAAAGAAAATTCCAGCTACATATCACTTCTTTACAGTAGTAATCAGAGGTAAGATGAGCAGTTACTGCACCTTCCTGCAGTTGTTTCGGAGAGTGGTTTTTGGCATTACTAGTCAGGAGCATTCGCCGTAACAGCGCATCAGTCCCTGTGATTTCTTCTTCACAGATCCAGTCATCCACAATACACAAATGTGGGTAATTGGTTGCTAGAAGACGCAGTAAAGCTGAGTGCAGCCCTTTCAAAACAAAAACAAAAAACAAAACAAAAATAAACAGTAAGTTAACTGGACTCTTAGTCTCTCTCACAGAATCCTCCCCACCTTATATGTTCAGCAGCCCACAGCCATAAGGAAGAGAAGTGTCGCTAACAATGTTTCTCATAGCACTCTTTGAGCTCGCTAGCATCAGAACTTAAGAAACCTGCATACGCAGAGTGAAGACACCATGCTAGGAACTAGGGCAGAAACAGCAGTCCAGAGCACTTCTGCAGGTACATACCAAGTTTCAGGAAGTTCTAGGTAGGCTTGGAGCTGGAATCATAGCTGTTCAGAGGTAGAGGCAATAAGAGCCTAAATTCAAGGTCTTGCCTCAGATACACACTGAGTCCAAGGCCAGCCTGGCAACTTAGTGAGACATTACCTCAAAACAAAGACTGAATGAAGTGCAGAAAAATGACAGAGGACCTGCCTCACTTGTGTGAGGGTCTGAGTTCAATGCTAACAGCTGAAAAGATTTCTTTTTTTAATTTAAGAAAACAAATCTGTGTAGCATTTTAAATAAAAGTCCCAAGAAAACTAAATCACAGTAAGTTCAGGGTGACCCTTGCAGCAAACTTTCCCAGCTTTCTTTACCTTACCCCACTATGTGACTCTCATCAGGAAAGCTGTTTCATATAGCTTGTTTCAGGAGTTCAGAAGAGCAAAAACAAAAAGCTTCTCAAGGGCTAAGATGATCATGTGCCACCATGGCTGACCTCAGGACTCTACACTCAAAAAGGCATTGTAACAACCCCAGTGCGCTGAACTTGAAACTCTAAACACATGGACAACTACAACTACTTCCAACAGTCAGAGACATGCAAACCCATCTACATATTATACTCTTTTCAGTAAAACATGTTAATTGGCCAGTGCTGCCAAATACTGTCCCAACTTCTTAGAAACAGACTATGTAAAGCTATAATAAACGCAGCCATCTGGCTAGCCATGTTCAACAAAGGATCATGTTCCTCTTCCAAACCAACCACAACAATAAAAGAGAAGAAAAATCATAACTTCAAAGACAGAGGAAAACCACACTGAAACATGAAAGGTGGTTTATTAAAAAAAATCAACTTTCTAAAATTATTACACATCTATTTAATAATATTTACAATTGAACTATTAAATCCATATTAATGTTTCATAGACTATTATGGAGCAGTTTCAAAAAATAAAGTAAATCTACATGAGCTGATATGATACTTATCCAAGACTCCAAGAAAAATGACCTCAGAAGAGGCAGAGGGTTGAAGATACAGTTCAGTGATAGAGTACTAGCTTAATGTAAGGCCCTCAGTGCAAATTTCAAGTAATGAAAAAAGAAACATGAAAAAAGGAAGCAGTATATAATATCATTCATATTTTAATACATTATTATGTGAATATCTATTAGATTCAATCACATGAAATTGATGTTCTCTATGTCAAAGACAGCCTGCACCTTTAAGATAGTTGGATTAATGAGTTCTTAGATTTATAGTGTCATGGAAGTGATATACTTGGTAAAGACTATACTCTGAAATCATTACAAGGTAGCAATATGAGACAAACTCTCAGGCTACAGCCAGGCAGCAGCAGCAGGTAGCTCAGTTAGCCTTACAGTCATGGGGGAAAACAGGCGCTACTCCAAGGTGCACTGGACTGCTGAGCCTCAGTGCCCTGTAGCTTAAAGGGAGCACATGTTTCATTGTTTTTGAAAAAGGATCTCACTGTGTAGCTTGGGCTATTCTGGAACACCCCCTGTAGACCAGGATGACCTCGAACTTACAGAGCTCTCACTGCCTGAGCCTCCAGAGTGCTATGATTAGAGGTTGAGCCACTACACCTGGCCACAAATGCATCTTAGATTTGACATAATTACAGCTTACAACAGGGTTATATCCAAATAACCTCATCATAAGATGATGGAAATTAAAAGTAGTGGGCACCCATACATCGCAGGTGTATGTACCCCAATGCCCAAATATCAGCAATCGTATCTGGGTCACTCTATAAGGAAACACCTGCAGTTCTATAGGGGAGAGGCAATCTGTAGGGCTAAAGTAATGGATTTAGTAAGAGAAGCAGAAATCATTTTCATTTCTTAATTGTTTGTTTGATTGTTTTGGGTTTTTTGACACAGGGTCTCTCTGTAGCTTTTGGTTCCTGTCCTGGAACTAGCTCTTGTAGACCAGGCTGGCCTCAAACTCACAGAGATCCGCCTGCCTCTGCCTCCTGAGGGGTGGGATTAAAGGCGTGCACCACCACTGCCCGGCGAATTGTTTACATTTTTAACACTGACTACAACTTATTATATATCTCTATATATTGTATGTTGTATATTATATATACAACAAACTTTAGCAAAGAAAAATAAATAAAACAAATACCTCCCAACTCCTGCTGCAGTCCTTGAGCCTGTCGAATAAGAAACTTGATAGGAATCTGGTCCATTAAAGAAGAAGAATATGATTTGGGTTTCCTTTGCATGGAAGCTGCCAGTAAAAGACAAAAAGTATGAAGTAAGAGAGTATCAAAAAAAAAACCAAAAACCCTTAACTTTCAAAACAAACAGAAACAAGACAATTTAATTAACTTAATTAACTTTTAATTAACTTAATATATGAATGTTTTAAAGATGAAAACAGCTATGAAAATAGTGGCTATAAGGGAAAACCAAGGGCAAGATTTAGAAAGTACCCTGAATTGAAATGTACTGCACTGAAAGAACGCAGCCAACACTTCCCCACGTCCATTAGGAAAGCCCAAAGCAGTCATGAGCACAGACTTAGAGCATGATGATTCCAATACGAATTATGAAATACCAGGCGGGTGAGAAAAAAGGCTCAGGAGTTAAGAGCACTGGCTGTTCTTCCAGAGGATCCGGGTCCAATTCCCAGCACCCACATGGCATCTCACCAACTGTCTGTAACTCCAGCTCCAGTGGATTCAACACTCCCCACACAGACACACATGCAGGCAAAACACCAAGGCATCTTCAGCTAAATAGTAAATTTATAGCCAGCCTGGGCTACCTAAGACACTATCTTTAAATAGTAAATTTATAGCCAGCCTGGGCTACCTAAGACACTATCTTTAAATAGTATATTTATAGCCAGCCTGGGCTACCCAAGACACTATCTTTAAAAAACAAAAAGAGCTTTGAATACATTATTTATGATACCTGGTAACTATCTATATAAAGGATGTTAAGCAATGTGAATTTGACTTCCTTCTTGCCTATATCCTACCCCCTGTTAGCAACATCTACTCTTTTTATTTTTAACAAGTCCAACATAATTCCTTTGTATGCTATTCCATTTTAAAGCCTATTTCACCCATGGTCACTATGGTCTGACTTTCCAGCCTCTAAGTTTTCATCTCCTTAATACACCCTTCACCCTGCAGCCACAGCCTCTTCTGTAAACGCCGTTCACCAAAGCCTGTACCTCTAACTCCACTCTCAAACCTTTGTGGGGTGCTGTAGCCCATACAGTCACGGACTCTGCCAGCAATCGCCGTCTCACCTCTAGCTCATTCTTCTGTATTCGAATCTAAGTATTTTGCAGTAAACCATGTGAATATATGAAATTTTCAGGTTACCTATACTGTACAAAAGGATATTCAAATATCCAATATAATTATTTATTCTTTTTCAAATGGCAAGATGTAAATCCTTTCTCTCTCTCTCTCTCTCTCTTTTTTTTTTTTTTTTTTTTGGTTTCTCTGTGGCTTTGGAGCCTGTCCTGGAACTAGCTCTATAGACCAGGCTGGTCTGGAACTCACAGAGATCCACCTGCCTCTGCCTCCCAAGTGCTGGGATTAAAGGTGTGCACCACCATCGCCCGGCTGTAAATCCTTTTTTTTTAAAAAAGAATAAGATGTGGATCAGTGTTATTCGAGGCTGCAAAATGACTCTATTGGTAAGGACACTTGCCATCAACCCTGAAGATATAAACCCACTCCTAGTACCCACATGAGGGGAAATAAAACTAACTCTTACGTTGTCCTATTGAGTCCCTATCTACACTGTGTCACGGCACAGATGAATACAAACCAGTGTAAGATAAATAAATAAAGAAATGAAATAATCGCCGGGCGGTGGTGGCGCATGCCTTTAATCCCAGCACTCGGGAGGCAGAGGCAGGCGGATCTCTGTGAGTTCGAGACCAGCCTGGTCTACAAGAGCTAGTTCCAGGACAGGCTCCAAAACCACAGAGAAACCCTGTCTCGAAAACCCAAAAAAAAAGATATGAAATAATTGTCTGTTTAGACCAAATACCTCTTAATACAATTACCCACATAAGTTAGTAAATTTTCACCCTAGTTTGCTAAAAATCTTTTACAAACTAAGTAAGAATTTATCAGAAAACAGCTCAGATAACAGTTATAGATTCCAGCACTCAGCTTCCCAGTGCCTCCCACAGACTCAGCAGCCTATCTCAGCACCACTGTGAAGGGTACATGAGTACAAGGATGTCAACTGCCTGCCTCACAACAAGGACTCAAATGTTAATTTGCTCATCAAGATCTAAGGCTGGCGCTAAAGGTCTTCACCTCAAGGCTTCTGTGGGGCATGTGGTGTCCATCTGCTGAGGTGTCGTGCTCCTCCACCTCCTCCTTTGTGCCCTTTGAAACAGAGTCTCTCTGTGGTCCAGAATGGTCTAAAATATGCTTTGGTTTTCTTGTTTCAACCTCTCATGTGGTTTAGCATGCACAAGTCCTTGGCCTCAAACTCAAAACCTCCTAAAAAAACTTTATACTTAAAAAAGATTGGGGGTGGGAGGATAACTCAGTGATTAAGAACACTTGCTCTTCCTGAGGACCTGGGTTTGGTTCCTGGCAACCACATGGTAGCTCTCACTCCAGTTCCAGGAGATCTGATGTCCTTTTCTGACCTCCTCAGGCACCAGACATGTATGCAGTACACACACATACATGCAGGCAAAACACTCAAACACATAAAATAAAACAATAAATATTTTTACATTATTTTTTTAAAATATGAAAATTTTTTACTTAAGTCTTCAAGATCAACTTAACGTGAAATATCAGTGTCGAAGTTTCTTGAGAGCTAGGGACTTGTTAGGATAATTGCTAGGCTTTAGAAGGCTCTGGGGTTGCCTGGTAAGACAGCTCAGTGTGCTCAAGGGCTTGAGTGCAATCCCCAGAACCCATGTTAGAAACCAGCAGTGACTCATGTCTGAGTCCCAGCACTCTAGCAGGAGATGCAAGTAGAAAACAGGGCAACCAGTCAGAAGTTCAAGACACGGCCTAGAACACAAGGTGGAAGGAGAGAAACAACTCTTGAAAAGTTGTCCTCTGACCTCCAACCATATTCAAACCATTCAAGCTTGTGATGTACGCAAAGCTTGGTTGAGAGAATACTTGCTTAGCATGCACAATCCTCTGGGTTTGAGTCATGACTGTGGCACAGCAGCAAACACATGTACTCACAGCATTTGCAAGGTAGAGGCGAGAGAACCAGAAGTTCAAGGCCATCCACTGCAGCACAGTGAGTTTGAGACCAGATAAAACACATGAGATCCGGTCTCAAAAGACTAAAGATCAGGTAAAGTGGCTGCCACACAAGCCTGACAACCTAAGGTCAATTTGAAAACCTACATAAAGGTAAAAGAGGAAAATCAAATCCACAAAGCTTTTCTCCGACACCTCCCCCATACTATGATATGTGTATGCCAATACACACATAACACATACCCGCACAGTAATTAAAAAAAAAGAGGAAGATAAATTAGTGGATAAAGAGCTCCCTGTGAAGGTATGTGTACCTGAACTTAGATGCTACTCAGAACTCCAATAGAATCAGGCTTGGTGGAGAAGCCTATATTGCAAAGCCAGGAGGCACAGACAGGAGGATCCAGAAGATAGAGCAAGGCTCTTGGCATCAACTGCTCACTTCTAGACACTTGCAAAACATGCACAAATATATATATGCTCTACATAAACTCATGCAAGCAAACACACAGAACATAAATGAAATCAATAATAAAATATATTAAAATTTTAACATTACAAAGGCATCATATATACAAAAAGAAAAGATTTTCTAGCAAAATTCTAAGAGTGGTTTTACCTCTAAACAATAAAAATATAGTTTTGGGTTTTTTCTCATTAAATTAAAATTTTAAAATTTGTAAAATTTTACTATTTATAAATTTTATCTGGTCTCAATACGTATCCTTGGTTGATCTGGACTTGCTATGTAAACCAGGCTAGCCTTGAATTCAGAGATCTACCTGTCTCTGCCTCCTGGAATTAGAGGTATCTGTTGCCAAGAAGCCCAGCAGTTCTGTTGTTTTTCGGTGGTTATTGCTGTTCTTTAAGAAAAAAAAGTGATCAAACATAGATAGGAGTACTGCTCACCCTCTGAGTGCTAATACTACAGACATGCACACCACACCAGCAACATTACATAAATAATCAAATAAGTTGAAGATACTATTGCTCTACAGACATGTAACCATTAGCACATTTCTTTTGTGAATGCTTGGTTTAACTCTAGGGTTGACAGCTGTAAAACTTCCAATTTCCTAGCTGGACACGGTGGTTCCTATGTACCAGACAATGAACAGTGAGTCTTGTTCTGCTGGTGACCATGAGGAAATTTTACATACAGTGGAAGGACAGAGTAGAAAAAGGCAAGAATTCCTCTTCGGATGGCATGAAGCTGGAGGGTGAGTTAAACAAGCCAATCTTGCAGCTACCGAGGAGTGAGACCTCAGCCAGGCACGGTGGTTCACACTTGTAATTCAAGACTCACTCGGCAAGTGCAGGCAAGAGGGTCAGGAGTTCAGGCAAAACTCAGTTACACAGAGAGTTCAAGCCCAGCGAGGTCTCTAAGAGACTCTGTCTCAGAAACAAAAAGCTAAATAATATATTTGAGACAGGCGGCGGTGGTGGCGCATGCCTTTAATCCCAGCACTCAAGAGGCAGAGGCAGACGGATCTCTGTGAGTTCGAGGCCAGCCTGGTCTACAAGAGCTAGTTCCAGGACAGCTAGGGCTACACAGAGAAACCGTATCTTAAACAAACAAACAAAAAATTATATATCTGATGTTTTTCTTACTAGGTAAAGCAGTCTGTTTTGAGATAATTTTGATACAACTATACAGTACTATGCCCAATTTATAAAGTACTATGCACAGTGTTTTAAAAACAAACACTTGAAATATGCAAGGAATATTCACATTGTAACTAAGTAATAAGTACAAAGGAAATGATCCTCTCTTACTACACATCTTCTTTTGGATGATCCTATAAATGTGTACAATTTCTATCTTCTGTCTAAAAGATTTTTAAATGAACATTTAACTAGAATTCATATACATATCTATGTACATTAATATACTCATGTGTGTAAGTATTTTTGAACAAACAATAAATACATGAATGTGTGTTTTAACAGCTATAACACTCCAATATGGGATTCCACCTAGATTCTACCTCTGAACTTCTGTACCCACGGGGTGGTTGCTAACGTTTATTATAAGGATTAAACCAAAGGACAATTAGCAAAGTGCTGAAACCACAACACAATTCATAGGTAGGAATATATTTGAGGCAAATACTCTCTTGCCTCCAGACAAAAACTCTCTTAACACTGTGACATGTTCTGAAGTTCTTCACACCCCTGGAAGACAAGAAACTAGACCAGAGAAAAGCCCTAACCGGGGAAAGCTTTGTGAGGGACAGCATCTTCTCTCCCACCTCTTTCCATCATCGGAGGACATGCTCCAGAGACTGGCTGGCTCCAACAGCCCCTCTCGGCACGACATCACTCTCAACAAGTAGTGACACGTACCCTTGTCATCTCAGAAAGTTAGGGCTAGACAGACAGCTCAGTGGCTGAAAGCACAGGCACCCACATCAGGTTACTCATAAACTGCCTGTACTCTTAACTCCAGAGATCATGGGTACCCACGCATGTGGTGGACTAACACACACACACAAAATAAAAATTTTTATAAACCTTTCCTGACCTTATTTCCCATCACAGTTACCATACTGCTTCTCTCTTTTCCCTTAACAAGTGCATTCTCTACTCATGGTCTACAATACTGGGTCCTCTAGCCCTCTTCTGAATTCATTACAATTAGGTTTTCTTTCCCTTTATCTCCTCTTTTATTTATTTATTTTTTTGTTTTGTTTTTGTTTTTCAAGACTAAGTTTCTCTGTGTAGCCCTGGCTGTTCCTGAACTCATTCTGTAGTCCAGGCCGGTCTCACACTCAACAGAGATCCACCTTCCTCTACCCCCTGAGTGCTGGGATTAAAGGCGTGCACTACCATGCCTGGCCTGATAATTAGGTCCTCATCCTACCATTCTACAGGCAAAGTGATCTCTACCATGCTATGTGCAGACATCAGCTGAACCCCAGTCCTCATCTTCCTCCCTCATTCAAGCTCACCTGGCAGCGCTCATCACTAACTCCTAGCCTCCTTCTTTCGGCATCTAGGACACCATATTGTCCTGGATGTCCTCTACACTCCACTGCTGAGAACCTATCATAATATCATAATTTTAAATACCATATAGATGCAAAAGACATTCAGTCCTGTATCTACTAGGACACAGCTACCTACTCACTGTCCTCACTTCAAAGAATAGACATCTCTATGTATCTAAAGCTGAGCTCCTGATCAGGTTCTTTCATTTCAGATGACATTTCTACCCCTTAAGCCATGGCCCAAAGTCTCTAACCTGACCTTCCTCTCTCAAATAAGATTCATTAAAATCAAAAATAATGCAGCATCTTAGTCCCACAATATGATACCAACGGTCTGAAATCTAGGCTAAAAGAACTTCCTAGCATCTCTTTACTCATTAGATTTCCCTGGGCTATCAGACTGACTGTGAGCAAACTACCGGAACCACTCAGCTCTGCTGGACTTACCCAAAGTCTTTGTGTTTGCCAGGAGCGCTTCCTCATAAGAAAGGATGTAATAGAGCACCAAAAGCTGCGCTGTGATACTGAAGCGCTGATTAAGGCGGGCGCTGTCACCCTGAGGGGATACAAAATTTTAACATAGTAAACCGCAAGCTGCTTTCTTTTTCAAAACAGATAGATTATCCAGTGCTGCTGCACCAAGCATAGCTGGACTGGGAGAGGACTGCTGGGTTAGCAGCAAACTCAAACAACTTTCTGCTTCACTGAAAGGAAGGTTGAGACCACAAAAGGAAACATCCTTTCTTGGTCTTTTAAGACAGGGGAAAGCCGGGCGATGGTGGCGCACGCCTTTAATCCCAGCACTTGGGAGGCAGAGGCAGACGGATCTCTGTGAGTTCGAGACCAGCCTGGTCTACAGAGCTAGTTCCAGGACAGACTCCAAAGCCACAGAGAAACCCTGTCTCGAAAAACCAAAAAAAGAAAAAAAAAGACAGGGGAAATGTCACAAGGCTTCAGCTACTGCTTCTCCACAGTACTCCCACCAGGCTGCTTCTCAGAGACTTGAAGGAATGGAAGCACTATATAAAATTACCATAAAGAAAACAATTCATAAAATAGATACTGTATATTTAACTGTGTCTGCAAAAAACTGCAACTTTTTCCTGGCAAAATAAGGAAAAAGATTTTCACCCAACTGTCCACAACTGAATCCAAATGTATCTTTGATTCCCAGGAAGCTAACCAACACCATGTTGGAGATGTTGAAATGCCCACAGCCCTTTAGCAGTACATAATTTTCAAGGTACCCATTACACTTTAACAAGAGGCTTCAGCACAACTCCTTGAGCTGCGCACGGTGGAGTAAGCCTGTTATTCCAGTATTCCAGAAACTGAGGAAGCAAGATTATGAGTTTGAGACCACCCAGACTACAAAGTGAGACACTTTCTCAAAAACTATTCATTCAGGAATACATACAAAAGAGGAATAAATAATTTTTAAAATGATATATAAAAAAGAACTCTTCAATAAGTGCTATTTGACAAACTACTGGTAATTAACACTACTATATGTTTTCTTATTAGTAAACTAATAAAATTTAGCCACATTTGTGTGTGCATAGTATGTACAAGTTTGCAACTGTGTGTGCAAGGGTTCATACTTATGCATTAATCTGATTTTGAAATCAGAATCACCTATAAGACCTCTAAGAACAAAAAAATAAGGACTAAGCCAGAGATGTAACAGATGTAACAGAAATATTATTTTATTTACCCCAATGACTTCCTGGAAAATGTTAAGTATCTCCTGTTCTGTGACTGGCTGATTTGTGGCTTCAGGATTTGATTTAGATGCTGGAGTAAGTATAGAGTTTATGTACACATCAATCAGAGGAAGTAGCTGAGGGTGGAGTGGAGTGGAGGTTTCACACAGCTGTCTGTAAATCCAGTCCTAGAAGAAAACGGCATTGAATCAAGGCAAAGAAAAAAGATCAAAACTATAGAACTATGTAAAGCTTTAAACTGTTTTCAGATCAGTGGACTCACCATTAGTTTGGGGAGCTAAAATATACTATCTCTTTTATAATTGCCTTAAAGGTCCTTATCACTGAATCGAAAAGACAGTGAAAGACACACGTAAGACAGTGAGAAGCCTGGCTCTGGGTGTACGGAGTTTTTGAACAGTCCCTACTCTGTACATTTGGAGATCTGTATGTGTCATGGAAGACTTCCCATCAGAACAAGATTGTGGCAGGGGGTTATTTCCTCTGAGAAACACCCTGGTTAAGAAAGAAACTTAGGAGCTGGAAAGATGGCTCAGAGGTTAAGAGCACTGGCTGCTCTTCCAGAGGTCATGAGTTCTATTCTCAGCAACCACATGGTAGCTCACAACCATCTACAGTGCCCTCTTCCTGGTGTTCAGGCAAACATGCAGACAGAGCACTGTATATATAATAAATAAAATAAATCTTAAAAAAAGAAAGTAACTTAGGTGAGGTGGTTGAGGTGGTGCACACCTTTAATTCCAGCATTAAGGAGGCAGAGGCAGGAGGATGTCTGTGAGTTCAAGGCCAGCCTGGTCTACAGAGCAAGTACCAGGACAGGCTCCAAAGCTACACAGAGGAAACTTGTCTTGAAAAAAAGAAAGAGAGAGAAAAAAAATAATACTGTACATTTTGTAAATAGGTTATGATATTGTTTTAAAATCTAAAATCTGGTTCTTAATAATAATAAACTACATTATTAACTTAATACTGATAATTAATTAATTAACTACATAAATAAACTAGCAATTTATCTAACTACCAAACATTGTATATATATAAACCACAGGAAAGGACTGAAAATTTAAAGGTAAAGTCCTACTTTTATTGACACTTTGTGCTTGGTAAACGACCGACTCCTGAGAAGCTGGTAAATACAATGAATGGGCAGAAACCCAGTAATGTTGGCACTCAGGTTGCTGGTGACAGGGACTCGAACTGCATGAGCTGTGACAACCTAAAAGGGAAAAACAGCATTAAGATAATAAAATAGTAACACATAAAATAACAAACTCAAAATTAGTTTGAGAAAAGGTATAGTGTACAGACTATCATCCATAAGGATGAATGAGAATCAACTGGTATAAATTTTAATTTTTTTGTTTTATTTTAAGACAGGATCTCATGGAGATCAGTCTGGCCCTAACTCTCTATATCCTAAGGATGGTGACCCTGAACTCTTAATCCTCTTCTTTGTCCTGAGTGCTGGATTACAGGCACTTATCCGAACGTTTTCATGGTTTTCAAGTGACAAAAAAGTAATTAGGTGTGGACATTCATCCGCAATCTCAGCCACAAGAAAGGCTGAAGCATGAGGTTCACAAGTTCAAGGCCATCTTGAACAACTTACTGAGATTTTATCTCACTGAGGCTAGGAACACATCTCAGTGTTATGATGTTTGTCTAGCACATGCAAATTCCTGAGTACAATCCCCAGTACAATCCTAAGTACAAATCTCTAATTTTCTATTTATTTTTACACAAACTCATCTAAAGGGCTTGAGGAGTAACTCAGTGGTACAGCAGTAGCATAGCATACAAAGGCCAATGGTTCCATTTCCAACACTACCAAAAAAACTGCAATAAAAAGAAATAAGTACACAAATGCACATGTGATAATATTAAAAACATAGCTTAGTAGCTGGGCTAATTTACTCTACAGAAGCCCCTTTACCTTTCACATCTACTTTTGACATGATAAAATACAAGACTACCATGTTACTTCTCTTTGAAGGGTTGCTGGGAGGGCTAATTTCTTTTCTAGTAGTTATATGAGCTGGACCTGCTGGCACACTCCTGAATCTCAGCACTCAGAAGGCTGGGCAGGAGGACTGCAGAAAGCTCAGAGTTTACAACAAGCTTAGCCTATATAATAAGTTCCAGTCCAGCCAGGACTTTATAGTGAGAGTCTGGAGGAGTGAGGAGGAAATTATATAATTTCCTCCTGAGACATATATATATGAATGAATTGACAAATGAATGTGAAAACTAATTTTTACTTTTAGAAGTAACTTACTGAAAAGAAAATTATTCCTGGATTTACCCACAGACAAGGGTGATAAAGCCAAATAAATATAAATAAAAGACTAAGGAACCAAAGTAAAGACTTAAGTTGTTTTCTCAGAGTAATCCAAATGGTTAGCCCACATAAATACATCACCAATATCTACAACCACACCCTTAAGTAACCATTTAAAGTTTTCAAGAATATATAAACTCAACATACATTGTTTGTAGTGGTATTTTGTTTGTGTTTTAACAAATAAAGTTTGCCTAAACATCAGAGTGCAGAGCTAAGCCACTAGGGGCCAGGCGGTGGTGGCCCACACCTTTAATCACAGTATTTGGGAGTCCCAGCACTAGGGAGGTGGAGATGGGAAGGGATATGGCTGGGCAGAGAGAGACAAGAGCTCAGTGCAGTCTGAGGAGGCAGTCTGAGGACAGGGTCGCCCCTTTGGTCTGAGGATTCAGTAGAGGTAAAAGGTCTCTAGTGGCTGCCGCACTGCTTCTCTGATCTCTCAGCTTTCACCCCCTGATATCTGACTCCAGGTTTTATTTAGTAAGAGCAACTAGAACTCATGCTACAACTGTTTTATAATGAGTTACATTAAGTGAATTATTCACAGAGAGTTTAAAGATGAAATAAACTATCATTAAAAATTGAAGATGGCAAAAAAAAAAAGCCCACTTTATTCTTCTAAGTAGTTTAGTCAGTAGCTAACAAAAGCAAGTACCTGCTCAGTAAAGATCTCCTGTGTGAAGATGGTCTTCATCCTGCTCAAGGAGCTGGGCTTAATCACAATCTACAACAGTAAAAAGAATTCCAACAGCATGGAAAACTGTGTGAAATACATTTACTCTCATGAATTTGTTATCCAAAACAGGTGTGATGTACAATAGTAATGTTCAAAAGTTAAACTTTTCTTTCACAAGTGGCTTCTCAAGCCTGACATAAGAGATGTACTCGCATGCATGCCTGTAGTCTCAGGCACCTGGGAGGATGAGGCAGGAAGAACTAGAACCCAGGAGATCAGAAGCAACCTGGGCAATACAGAGAATGTCTGTCAAAAATAAAGATAAAACATCTTTTTAAATTACTTAATAAATAGTACTAACTATTGGCACTAGCTAATAGCTACTACCACTAACTACCAGGGAAGAGAAGAGGTTTATCCAAGAAATGGAGACAAGAAACATACATATTTCACATACATATACACTTTGTTATACACGTGACACTACACACCATGTACTTCAAATGGACTAACATTTAAAATCAATGCAGAACTGAAGTATATATAACTCAGTGGAAGGGTGCTTGCCTAGTATAAGTGAAGTCCTGTGTTTGTCCACTAGAACTGAGAAAAAAGATCTAAATGCAGAGCATAAAACCACAGTAAACTAGAAGAAAGTCTAGTAAGCTGAGTGTGGCGACTCACACCTATAAACCAGCACCTCAGTGGAAAAGGAGGGGAATCACATGACAGGTTGAGCCAGTCTGAGCTACGAAGCAAGTCCTTCTCTCAAAAAAAACAAAAAGAATGAAAGAACTAGCTTTACTAATAATCAACAAAATATAAAACAAGTGGGACCATTCTTCACCAATCAAATTGCAGGCCAGACATAGTGATGCACGCCGTTAATCCCAGCACTCAGGAGGCAGAACCAGGCAGATCTCTATAGGTTTGAGGTCAGCAAGGTCTATATACCAAGTTCCAGGACAATCCGGGTTATATAGAGAGACCTCATCTCAATAAATAAATATATAAATAAATTTAAAAGAAAAAGATAAAAAGAACGGGGTTGTCTAGGCATGGTAAGATATCAGGAAATCAAGGGCTCTCATGCATCAATGTGAACAATGATACTGGAAAAATCTCTACGAAAAATAACCTGACAGTATTTAGCAGACTCACATTTTTATTTAGTAACTGCTTGCCACAGTTTTATCTTAAATAGTTTGAGAAATATTAAGATACAGATGTATAACTGCCTATGTGTATATTTACATAAATGAGTTTATTCATTTAAGCTTTATAATAAATTAGAAAGTCTACGTAGGAAATAAAAAAAAAAACCATTGAGACTAGCATGAGTTCCAAGCCAGCCTGTCTCAATCAACAACAAAGAGGACTGGAAGAGGAGTCAGCAATGGACTGCACCTGCAAAGGACACCAGTTTGGTTCCTAACAGCCATGTCAGGTGGCTCACAGCAGCTTGGGACTCCAGCGCCATAGGTCCCCATTCCTCCTCTGGCTTCTATCAGCAGTTGTACACATATACACATATGCACATACAGACACACATACATACATAAAGTTTGAATAAATGTTCTAAAAATTCCTATTTTTCTAGGAATTCTTTAATAAAACTTCAAACTAGCAAACATCTAAAACTACTTAAAAGAACACAATGTATTTATTTTATACTATGACAGAATGTTCAGTTTAGACACATTTTCTTTCAGAAAAAAGATTATTAAAAATTACCTTCATGCCCAGAGTGGAACAGACTAAGTCAATGATAGCGCTAAGCTGGTTGCTATGGAAATACATGGCCACCAATAACAGCATCTCCCCAAAAGAAGCAGAGACCCCTGATGTACTGTCAAAACAGGAGAAAAACTGTGAATTTCCAAGGAGGAGATGAATAAGAGCTTTCTGAACTGAGGGGACACACACGGCTCCTCACCTCTCAAAGTACGCCTCCTCTTTGATCATCCAGCTGAGCCACACCACCATCAGCTGCTCCTGCTCCGGGGTGCTGTGGAGACAACGCAGCAGCAGCCGTGAGCCAGACAGCAAGAAGAAAGCAGTCTGACAGCATTTCCCCCTTATTTTTAAAGATTTATTTATTCTTACTTTACACGTATGAGGAATGTGCCTACACGTGTACATTTGTACTATGTCATGCCTGGTGTCCCTGGATTCCCTGGAACTAGAATTACAGTGGTTCTGAGCCACTGGATGGATGCTGAGAACTGAACCCAGGTCTTCTGCAAGAGCACCAAGTGTTATTAACCACGGAGAATCTCTCCAGTCCTGAAGTTATTTTTCCTAGGAGTTATTTTTCTCCTTTGTGTTGAAATAGCAACTCAAATTAATGATTTGCAAAACTGGACCATTAATTATAATTGAAACATGAGACAGTCCTAGAAGCCAAAGATGAAGGATTTGGCTTCATGATTCTAAACTGTCAAAACCTCAAATCTTAGTATATTTGCAAGGTGGAGAGAGTGACATTACCTCATATTCCTTTGAAAAACAAAGGTCTCTGAGGTTAAAACGTTAAAAGAACTGTACTAAGGACTGATCACTTACTCCATATAGGAAAATAAAAATCTGATGTTAAAACATAAGCAAAAGCTGGGCCAGATTTAATGACTTTAATCCCAGTACTCGGGAGACAGAAGCAGGCAGATCTCTGATTTCAAAGTGTACAATTATGTAAATTTTCTGATATGCTTTATGATTTTTGTTTTTTCCCAAAAAGAACAAGCAACGCGCAGAAGATTGTGGGAGGGGAAAATTCAATGACCATCTCTGAAAGTCACTCAAGAAGAGGTGTTAGAGCCAGGCAGTGGTGGCACACGCCTTTAATTCCAGCATTCAGGAGGCAGAGGCAGGTGAATCTCTGTGAGTTCAAGGCCAGCTTGGTCTACAGAGTGAGTTCCAGGACAGGCTCCAAAGCTACACAGAGAAACTCTGTCTCAAAAAACAAAATAAATAAATAAATAAATAATTATTTCTTTCTTTAGGGAGCTGGAGAAATGGCTCGGGTTAAGAGCACTGACTGTTCTTCCAGAGGACCCAAGTTCAATTCCCAGCACCCACATGGCAGCTCACAACTGTCTGTAACTCCAGGGATTCTGACACCCTTACAGATAAGGATGCAGGCAAAACACCAATGCACATTTTATATATATGCACAATATATATATATATATATATATATATGTAAAATAAAAATAAAAGAAGAAGTGTTAGACAAAGAAACCCCAAGGGAAGAACACTGTCATCAAATTAATTCAGGAATATTTCCTAGAACTAAGGGACATCTGTTTGTATTAGCAAGGACTGACTGGGTGCTGAGGGTGATACAAACTGGGACAGGAAGTGAAGGAGCATGTGCAATCCCAGAACAGGGGGGCTGAACAAGAGCACTGCAGTAAGGGCCAGGCCTCCTACACATTTGCACAGTGAAAGAGGACACCTGATGTTAGGGAACCACAACAACATGGGTAGTTAGAAGACAATGAAACACACATTTTCAAAATCCTCAAAAGAAATTACTTCCTGCTTAAAATTCTACATGCCACCAAACCATTAGCCAAATGTCAGAATGGAGGCCTTTTCAGAAATCCACCCCTGCTCTGAAGAATTTACCTCCCACATGTCTGCTCTCTAAAGATGCTCAATGAAGAACAATCTCTGTGTACAGCTGCAGAACACTAGATACAGAGGGGTCTAGTCCAGACAGCAGCAGACAACACTGCCCCGGGCAAGATTTCTGAGAAAGATTCAACTGCCTAATGAGTCGGATTAGGTCCAGAGATTTAGCTACATTTTGTTTCTCTGTTGTTCGGTTTTGTGTGTCTGTGTTTCCTTGCTTTGTTTTGTTTTATTGTTATTGGTTTTTTGAGACAGGATCTCACTATGTAGCCTTGGTTAGTCTCAAACTCATGGTAATCTTCCAGTCTTGATCTCTTATGGGCTGGGATTAGAAGCATAAATTACCACAACCAGCAAAATTTAGTTTCTCAGGCGGTGGTGATGTACGCCTTTAATTCCAGCACTTGAGAGGCAGGGGTAAGGTGGATCTCTGAGTTCGAGGCCGGCCTGGTCTACAGAGTGAGTTCCAGGGCAGCCAGGGCCACACAGAGAAACCCTGCCTCAAAAAAGTAAAAACGGAAAGAAAAAAAAAAGAGAGAGAGAAAGATTTAGTTAATTGTTATTACATAGACTACCAAGAAAATTTAAAACAAAACTGTTTTAAAAGAGAGATAAGTAATTACTTAGTCATAATTGAGCTCTCAATGTTTACATAGTCATAATACAAATATAAACAACTATATATTGTTCAAATTAAAATTATTCTAACTGTACTAAGATAACAGAAGGAAAAGAAGAAAAGGAAGATATGTAGTATTTCCAGACAGAGAAAAAAGTAATAATTGTTCATCTTTGAGAATGGGAATTCAATTAGCTAATACCTAGAAGGGTCATCACCAATGAAGTAGCGGGGCCAGTGAGATCACAAGAGGTAAAGGCATTTGCCACCAAACCTGACAACCAGAGTTCCATCTCTGAAGCCCACATGACTCCTACGAGTTGTCCTCTGACCTCCACGCATACACCATAGCACTGGTGTACAAATCAAACACACACATACATACACACACTCCAAGGAGCGAAACATAAAACAAACAGGTATTGAAGTTTGTAAAAAGTTTTTAAACAATGTATTACTGACCCAAAACTACTCAAGAACTAAAAAAAGATAATACCTCCAAAGAAGAAAAAGTAGGAAGGAAAGTTATAAGCCTTCAAAAACTCTTGAAGAATGCTGACTCTTTAAACGATGTTCAGCAGAGACTCTGACAAAGACTAGTAAAACGGTAGTATTCAGAAGATGCTGCTGTCCTTCCACCGAAGGGGACCGTGACTGTCCATGCCTAGGCCAGTCTCTGTGGCAGACTTTTAATAACACGCTCTACATCTTTTCTGGTGGCAGCGTACATGCCAGGCAAGCACACTAGCTGCACTGCACACTCGCCCCCATACATACAATGAGCAGAGCGACTATACAGTAAGGTACCTGACAAGTGTAGAAAAGGCCAGCAGCATACAGAAGGAAAGGGAGACAAATCGAACCCCGGCCGGTGTGGCAGGCGGGCGGCTGGTCATCAGCTGCAGCAACTGCTCAGCTTCTTCTTCAGTTGGTCTAAAAGGACAAACACAGCGAGAGTTTACACTTATTTATTTGCTTATCTACTTTTAGTTCATGAAGGAAGAAGTGAGTTTTCCAACATTTTAATCCTTCAAGTACAAACTTTTTAAAATCACTTTAAAAAAAAAATACAATCAGCCAAGCAGTGTTGGCTTACACCTTTAATCCCAGCACTCAGGAGGCAGAGGCAGGTGGGTCTCTGAGAGTTCAAAGCCAGCCTGGTCTACACAGCGAGTTCCAAGACAGGCTCCAAAGCTACAGAAAAACTCTGTCTCACCAAAACGAAACAGAAACATTCAGTTACTTATTGTGTGTGTGTGTGTGCATGTGTATGTGTACAGCAAGTATATAGTATGGTGAGTGCAGAGTATGCATCTATTGTGTTGTATGTATATGGTATGTGTGTGTGTGGTGTATGATAGTGCACATGTATGGGCATGTTCATGTCTGTGAACACATGAAGGAGGGTAATTGCCTTGAGGCAAGGTGGATCACTGAAACAGAAACTAGGTGTTACCACCAGGCTCAATGACCAGGAAGTTCTTGGGACATTCATATCCCTACCTCACAACAGTGAGGTTACAGGCTTGTACAGCCATGCCCAGTGCTTTAGGTGAGTGCTGGGGATTCAAAACAAGTCATCAAGGTTACAGAGGAAGCATTCTTAAACGCTGAGACATTACCCTATACTTTCATCATTATTGGCCAATTCTCTTTTCAATTATGTGCTTTTTAAATGGCATATGGATTTATCACTGAGAAATGGAAAACTCTGTTGTCTCTGCAAAAACCAAATAACAAATAAACTGGGTTCAATGACCAATAGCGTTTCAAGGGAGCAATAGCAGAGGTCACAGACATAACAAGCACATGTTACTCATGTGTGGTCAAGTGTCCTGCAGAGCTCACGGCAGTTTATACATTATAGAATCATGGGGTTAATGGATTGTATCAACTTAGATTTGAGCCAAACTGATGGGCTAGCATTTGCTTAACTCAGCCATCAGAACTGAAAGGCACATGAGCTGGAGACACACGCAGGAATGTTCCCACACCAGCTGAGGACACTATTGGGAAAGATTTAGTGCAGGGACTTGGAACCTCATGCTAAAGAACCACGTCCTGGGGGCTGGAGAGATGGCTCAGAGGTTAAGAACACTAGCTGCTCTTCTAGCGGTCCTGAGTTCAATTCCCAGCACCCATATGATGGCTCACAACTGTCTGTAACTCCAGTTCCAGGGGATCTGACACCTTCACACAGACACACATGCAGGGAAGACACCAATGCACATGAAATAAATAAAATCAAAAGAAGAATTATGAGAGTAAGCATGCACACTCCGAGTCAAGGACATGAGGCGCACCCTCCTCTTAAAAAAAAATTAAAAAAAAGAACCACGTCCTGTCGATTCTCAAAACAGAGGGGTCTTCACCTGACCCGGAGTGGTCGTGGGTCACTCACAGATCTCTGAGGTGTCTTCTAAAAGTGGTAAAATCACAGGGTCCTTTACACTGTGATTAAAATCTGATAAAATATTCTCATCCCTCCAATATCTACATAATTCTATTTGTAATCAGAAATTAGATCAAATATTCCTTAAGGACAGTTGGCCTTAGCACCTTCAATCTTGACATAAGCTAGTAAAATTCAAAGCCGAGCCTCTTAATAAAAGGCCTTTGCTCACTTCTCAGCGATTAGAAACAAGAAGAAAAAGATAAAAAGGTAAAATATCGGATTGAGTACTTGAGTCCAGCAATCCCCATCAAGGCACAGTACAGACGTAAGAGTGCGCTGGCTTTCACAACATGCTCTTCCTTCAGCCCCGAGTACACAGACACAGTGGGCTCCATCTCCACCTCGGCTTCTTCGACAATGCGGGTGCTCCTGACTGTAGGAAGAATGCCCATCAACTCCAGGAGAAGCTGTCTCCTCATCTGCCAAAGGACAGAACCGCTGGGCTCCCTTTTTCTCTGTAAGTGTGAATTGAGAAAAGAAGAGAGAGAGCACGGAGCATTTATCAAATTAAAAGGAAGCTGAAGAGAGTTCATCACGCGAGCACTTGCAATTGAACTCACATGAGGAGCCTGTCATACTGCAGTTCCATTTAAACAAGAAAACGCAAAATCCACACATCCACTCACCCCATGCTGCACGACTGCAGGGGAAAAGCTAAACTAATGCAAACTGAGTTGTGACTAGTGTTTAAACAGTACTTTCATCTGAGTGTGGCGGCCCACTCTGGAGGCAGAGACAGGAGAGCTGCTGCACCCAGGCCAGTCTACATGGCAAACTCCAGTACAGCCAGGGCTATAGAACAAAAAACTCAAGGGGGGGGGCTGGAGAGATGGCGCAAGTGTACAGAGCGCCTGCTGCTCTTGCAGAGGACCCAGGTTCAGTCCCCAC
This sequence comes from Microtus pennsylvanicus, assembly GCF_037038515.1. Taxonomy (NCBI): domain Eukaryota; kingdom Metazoa; phylum Chordata; class Mammalia; order Rodentia; family Cricetidae; genus Microtus; species Microtus pennsylvanicus. Next base: position 35,321,609 of record NC_134589.1, on the reverse strand, counting down.
CCCACACGGGGAGCTCCACCACACGAGGCAGTGCAGCAGCAGCACTTGGTGTCTAGAGACCTCAGAGCCTCAGCTTTGGCTCACCATTAATTACGTGCTGCATGCTGTTTTAGTGAACTGCTCTGAACCCCAAGTTCCTTCCTAACAAGGAAGTAAATATCAGTACTGTGTACCTTTAAAGATACCATAATTAAGAGCTTATAAATCTATAACCACCATCCCAACCCCAGCTCTTGAGGCAGGGCTATTTCAGTCTTCACTCACTCTTCAAGCTACACTGTACTGGACATGTAGCAAGCACTCAGTGCCTACTAAGAGATGAACAAAGAAAGAGCACACATATGGAAGCAATTCTAAACTATAAAAGGAGAGGTGTTTCCTTAGCCAGGGATGGTGGCATATACCTTCAATCATTGCTTGTTATTCTTTTGTTTGGTTTTTGGCCTTTATTTGTTTTTCGACACAGGGTTACTCTCCATAACAGACTTAGTGATACTGGAAGTTACTCTGTAGACCAGACTGGCCTCGAACTCACAGAGATCCACTTGCCTCTGCCTCCCAAGTGCTAGGATCAAAGGTGTGCGCCACCACCACCCAGCAGTGCTTGTTATACTTAAGACTGGTGTCAAGTAAAGTATAATAAACCTGCCTGAACAAAAACATTAAATTCCAAGAAGAAAAGTGTGTTGTGCACAATGGACGGGCATAGTAACTGCTCAGCACACAGCCACACAACAGTCACACGGTGGACATGTGTTTCCTTTCCTTTTAAAAAGCAAAGCTGAGCCGGGCGGTGGTGGCGCACGCCTTTAATCCCAGCACTCGGGAGGCAGAGGCAGGCGGATCTCCGTGAGTTCGAGACCAGCCTGGTCTACAAGAGCTAGTTCTAGGACAGGCTCCAAAACCACAGAGAAACCCTGTCTCGAAAAAAAAAAAAAAAAAAAAAAAGCAAAGCTGAAGAGCAGACGTTAATGGACTGTAAAGAAGTGAGTCCTGGATGTAAAATAATGTGATTTCATGGTATAACATACGCATGCTGTTCACCAGAGTGAAACGTGCTGAAAGTCAGTCTGCACGAGCAATTCTACTCAGAAGCACTAAATAAGTGTTTCACAAAAGCTAAAGTATTCTCTAAGTTAAAAACTGTTGAGGGGAGAAAGACCATTCAACACAGAAGTCATGACTATAAACAAACCCAATACTCAAGAGGATGACCTCAAACTTAAATTTGAGGTCAGCCTGGGCTACTATGTTGCAGGGCAGCCTAGGCAACAAAGAAAGAGCCTATTTCAAGAACACAGAAAACAAACAAAAAAACCTGTTGTAAAATATAACATACAGACCAAGCATGCTAACATATACCTATAATCTCATCTACTCAAAGGTAGAGGCAGAGGACACCAAAATCAGTCTAGGGAATCTTCAAAATGAAAGAAATTCCTTTGCAAGGGTGTGTTCTATAGAGGAGAAGGTTTCATAATGTAGCCCAGCTGGCACTGAATGTGAGCTGTATCTATTCCACAATCCTGCTTCTAGCTATTAAAGGTATATGTCACCATACCTGGCCAAGGAAAGTCTGACACATGCTACAGAATGAACCTTGAAATCAATATATTAAGGAAATAACATACACAAAATGACAAGTATCCTATGATTTGACCCATAGGAGGTACCTAGAATGGTATCCATAATTCACCGAGAATAAAGATAGAGCCACGATTACCAGTTTACAGGAAAGAGGACTAGGCAGTTTAAGGTTCAGCGTCTGTAGAGCACAGGATATAGAACTCAGTGACAGAATGCTGACCTAACAAGTGTAAAGGCCAGACCACAAAAAAAGAAAATCCTAAAAATAGATGATGGCTATGCATGCATAATATTACCAATGGTCCTTTTCTTTCCCTTTGTGTGTGTATGTGTGCGTGCGCATGTGTAAGCATACAAGCTGCATGTGTCTTTGTGTATATATGTACAGGTCGGAAACACAGGCTGCAGAGAGCATCAGATCCCCTGGAAGTGGCATTGCAGACAGTTGTGAGCTGCCCACAATGGGTGCTAAGCATGGGACCCGAGTCCTCCAGAAGAGCAGGAAGGGCCCCTAACCACTGAGCCATCTTTTCAGCTGCCCCACCTTACATGACATTTCAGCTACACTGGCTGTCCAGGAAGCATCCAGGTCATCTGTACCTGCCCCCACAACACCGGGATACAGACAAATGCTGTCACACCTGCTTTTACATGGTTACTAGGATTCTAAACTCAAGTCCTTATGTTTGCCTAGCAAACATTTACTACTGAGTCTCTAGCCCCACAAAGTGAATGTTCTTAATACCACTGAATTGTGTTTTTAAAAAATGACTAAATGCATATTTCGTTATATATATTTTACCACCACACACACAAATGCATAAACATACAGATTAAATTATAAAATATAAATTACTTTCAAGTTCTTACGTAACAGGACTTGAGAGTCCCCAGACTGTTAGTACAAAGAGCCTTCATAAAGCTAAGATGGTGCCTTTGCCCCCATTCTCACTCGTGTCCAGGACATCCTCCAGAGGCTTCTACTAAACCAGATACTGAAGAGACAGGAAAACCTATAAACACTACTGCTATTCTCGCTAGGGCTTTCCCCCCATGGAGGGAGGATTATTTATATTTTTAAAAATGTAATGCTTGGGGCTGGAGAGATGGCTCAGAGGTTAAGAGCATTGCCCGCTCTTCCAAAGGTCCTGAGTTCAATTCCCAGCAACCACATGGTGGCTGACAACCATCTGTAATGATGTCTGGTGCCCTCTTCTGGCTTGCAGAATATTGTATACATAACAAATAAATAAAAAAATCTGTCTTAAAACATTAAAAAAAAAATGTAATGCATAGGGCTGGAGAGATGGTTCAGCAGTTAAGAGCACTGGCTGCTCTTTCAGAGGACCTGAGTTCAATTCTCAGCAACCACATGGTGGCTCACAACCATCTGTAATGAGACCTGGTGCCTTCCTTGCCAGCAGTACATTGTATGCTTAATAAATAAATTTAAAAAGAAAAGTAATGTTTACTAAGCATGGTGGGCATTCCTAGGATCTTTGTAATCAAGAGGCTTAGGCACAAAGATCAGGAGGAATTCAGGGCCAGCCTTGACTAAATCTAGTAAATACCAAGACCAAACTCAAAAATAAAAAAGAATACACACACACACACACACTCTCTTTCTCTCTCTCTCTCTTGTTTACATTTAAATGAGGTTATTTCATTTTTAATAAACTCTATATTTCAAAATTTTTAATTTCTAATATTGGAAATATCAAAAAACAAAACTTTTCATATCCTTCATGGTTCTTATTAATGTGAAGAGGTTTCTAAAACTAAATCTGACAACCACTAATTTAAACATATCTTTCTTTTTTTTCTTTTATTTTTTCCCCCATGGCTTTTTGTTTGTTTGAGACACAGTCTCTCTATATAGCGTTGGCTGGCCTGAAACTATAGACCAGGTTGGCCTAAAATTCATAGAGGTCTACCTGCCTCTGACTCCAGGGTGCTGGGCTAAAGGTGTGTGCCACCACATCTGGCTCCCATAGCTTTTGGCCTTGAAATCATAGCAATCCTCCTGCCTCAGTCTTCCAAATATAGGAACTGCAGGTATGAGCCACCAGGCCTAGCTAAAGCCATCCTTCTAAAGCAGTTTCTTCACTCTTAGTAACTGCTCCTAAGCAATGATCCTACCCTACCCATACACTTGACTCTCACCTGTTGTCCATTTCGAATAAAGGTTCCAAACCAAGTCCTGACTTTTGCATTTGTTCCAAGAAGCAAGCCACTAACAAAGCAAACCAAGTCACTCACTCCATCTTCACAAGTTTCAGTTTTAGTATGATCCAATGTCAAAGCTACTCCAAGGCCTGGCAAGTGACATTCTTCCACCTAACACAGCAGAGAAAACAAATTAAACTCAACACAATAAAAAAAAAAAGCCAGGACATTTCAAAATTGAATGCAGCTCAAGTTCTGAGGATCTCACAAAACATAAGGCCACAAAGGGAAGGCAGCAGACTGAGCATTGCAACTCCCAATTTCTGTAAGATCCTCAAACAGCCTCAAGGAAAACCCTCTTAGGAAAAATGCAGTCCCAGGGAGACAAGAGCATCTCTTACCACCACGCCCCGGACCTTCAGGGCCTGAGAAGGGTTCATTCTGCATAAGAATCGCAAGGCTTCTGTCCTGCGCCTCCCTCCAAGACTTTCTTCATCTTGTCGTTCTCCATTTTTGATCAGGCCCCTACAAACTATTATTTTAAGCTTTGTTAAGCTTTTATAAGTAAGGTGTTATAAGCCATTTCTTCATCCTTGAAAATTAATCATTTATGCAGCTTAAACAGTGTAGGAGGAAAACATTGGGAACTTGATAGTACAGCATCAGAAACAAAGACACAAGGAACAAAGGAATGAAAAAGACCTAAGCAATAACAACATGGAAGACTACACAGAGCCCCACCAGCAACTACAAACCCACAAGGACAAAGGTAGCAAACAACTAAACACAGTCAAGCTGGCTATGGTGGTACACAACCTGGAACCACAGCACTATGGAGATAGAGGGGTATCTCTAATTGGAAGCCAGCCTGGGCTACACACGCAAGATCAAGGCCAACTGGCACTAAATAGTGATTCGGTGCCACAAGAAAAAAAAAAAAAGCTAGGGCTAAGCTCAGTGGAAGAGCACCAGACCATGACCCATATGGCTATGCATTCATTTCCCAAAAAAGAAAAACAACTGATTCAGCCTAGTAGCACAGGCCTGTAATGCTACCCAGGTGTCTGAGGCAGGAGGTACACAAGTTCAAGGCCTGCTTCAGCAACAAAGTGAGTTCAAGTCCAGCATGGACACCTTAGGGAGACCCTGTCTCAAAATGAAAAAGTTACCAAAAAAAGGGATGTACAACAGCAGCAGAGTGCCTGCCAAGCACTATGGCCAGTCCCCGGGACCAAAAATAAAAGTTCAATGGGGAAAGCTATTGCCAAGAATCTACCCTTCAAAGTTAAAGGGATAACCCACTGACAAAGCAAGCAGCTCTGGGTTCAATCCCAAACACACATGAATAAAAACAAAATAAAAATGTTTAAATAATCTACACTACATGAAATGAAGGTGATTCAATGAAGAACACCAAAAGTAATAACTATGCAGATAAAGCCTTTTCCCGCGTTTTAAAAAGGGCTTTAAAGTCAGCTGGGCCCACACCTGTAATGCCAGCATCGGGAAGGAAGAGGCAGGCAGATTACTTAAAGTTCAAGGCCACCTAGGCTGTACAGCGAGGCACTGTCAAAAAAAAAAAAAAAATTGGAAGTGAGCTGGTGAAGTGACTCAGCAAGTCAAGGTGCTCATCGCCAAGACTACGACTGAGTTCAACGCCTGGGACCCACAAGTTAGGGAGGTTGTCCTCAGACCTCCACATATGTAAGCATGTGCACAGGCGCACACACACACACACACACACACACACTAAATAAATAAATCAGAAGAAAAAAGAATTAACTACTTAAAATAAAAGCAGCAAGAATACACTCTGGCACTCATAATACCCGTAAATTAAATGTATGGTTAAAAATTAATTCAAAATAAGAAAGAGATAAAAGTAACAAGATATACCTAACTACCACAATAATTAAATGGCTTATATAAATTGTATAAATTCTTCAGTTAAAAGCCAGACTGGTCTAGGTGTAGCTCAGAGGCAGAGTACTTGGCTAGCGTGTTAGCCACTGGGTTCCAGCTCAGCACGGAAGGGAGGGGACGCAACAGGAAGTACGGTGCTTTGCACCTGCAATGCCAGCCCACTCAGAAGGTACAGACAAAAGAATCACAACTTCAAAGACAGCCCAGAATACAGAGCAAGAAAGACTGTCTTAAAAAAAAAAAAAGCTAAACAAGTCAAACCAAAGTTCTCCAATATTCCAATATTTTGTTTTTAAATTATATTTACCTTCGTTAAAACTATCGGGAACATTGGCTACCAAGAGACATAAGAACCAGGCACCATTTCTAACATGTAGCAAGGCCTCGGCTACATCAACTATAGGAAGCAAGGAAGGGAGCTCTGGAAGAAAAAAAGCCACTGTCACTACTGAGGCGTGACCCCTAAAGTGTTATCTTCAACAGCTGGCATTTCAAAGATATCACCAGAATGCAACTCACTTAGAGTACTAGTTCTCAGGCATACTAGCTGCACTCAGCTACTCTACAGCCACAGGACGCAAGGCGCAGGGCTACTAACTGGACGACACACAGAGAATATGGCAGAAGCTTCCCTACATAGCACTGCTCTAAGAAGTTATTTTCATAAAATCTTTACATTTCTATAGTTTCTTATTTTTATTTTATCATATACCTATGAAAAAGAATCTGGAAAGGCAAAAAAAGAAGGTACAAAGGAAAAAATATATGTTAGCTCTAATCGTGTATATATATATATATATGTGCATTTAATATATTTACAATAATAAATATATTTAATTTCTAGTTTTAATCGTCTCATTCGTAATTTTAACATTAAGTAAAACTGAGATTATATATTTACCTCCTCTGCCCTTTGCTTTCTGATCTAACACATTAGGAACATTTATAAAATCACTAAAATTATGAATCATTAAATCAGATATACAAGCTAATGTTTACATAATATGGCATACTATATAAACAGTCTAAGTCCTTGAATCTTTGTTCTAATTAGTCATTTTTAATTTAAACTTTTTAAGAATGAATTTATGCGCATGTGGGTATGTCTATGTGAGGCTGCGAGATGCCAAGGAGTTGGGAGTTCCAGGCAGCTTTGAGTCACCTGAACCAAACTAAGGTACTCTGTTAGAGCATCAAGTGCTCTTAACCACCACAGCCATTTCTCCAGCCCTTGAGCTTAAAATTTTAAGCCATATTTTTAGTAAATAACTTTTACATTTTTAAGGTTTTTGTTGGGGGGGGGTGCTGTTGTTTGAGACATGATCACACTCCATTCCCCAAGCTGGTCAGGATTTTGTCATAATACCCTTGTCTCAGCCTCCCACATGCTGGACCCCCCCCCCCCCCCAGTTTTGATAATCCTCAAATACCAAACTTGGGGCTGAAAAAAAGGTACTGTCCTTGGCAAGGACCTGAACCCCAGCATCCACATCCGGCAGCTCACCACTGCCTACACCTCCAGTCTCAGGATCCCCAATGCACAGCCACAGACACGCATCCAGCACTGCAGGCTGAGGCGTCACAGTAACACTTCACTTGACACTATGTCTGAAATGTATCTTGGCACCAGGTCAGCAAAGTACCTGCTTGTAAAATACAAAGAACATCTGCAGCTTCCTCCAAGTACACTGGACTCTCAAAGAGCTCAGAAGACTTAAAGAAAAACTCTCCATTGGACTCGGATACCTTAGAGAAAAAGGAAAAAAAGAAGGCAAGAACTATTAATTTAACTTTTAATAATTTTTATTGTTTTTTGAGCTCATAAATCATGAGTTTATGCTGTGATTGTTTGGCATAGGGTCTTTCCATGTACCCTGAACTCAGCAGATAGACCAGGCTAGCCTTTAATCTATTGGCCTAGGATGGTATAAAACTCCTGATCTTGTCTCTGCCTCTCTAGTGCTGGGACTGAAGGTGTGAATGTCATCACTTTTTTTTAAAGGTTTATTTATTTATTATGTATACAGTGTTCTGCCTGCAGGCCAGAGGAGGGCAGCAGATCTCATTATATGTTGGTTGTGAGCCACCCACAATGTGGGTGTGGGAATTGAACTCAGGACCTCTGGAAGAACAGGAAGCCTTCTTAACCTCTGAACCATCCCTCCAGCCCCCAAATAATCACTTTTAACGTGACTAATATACTGCAACAAAGAATGTGGGACCCTGTCAATTTTAAGCAGTTTAACCATGATTATCACTCAGACAGGGAAGCATTAGTCTCAGGAGCTGCATAGTGGCTGCATTTTATAATCCCACCATCTCAGAGGCTGAGGTAAAAGAATCTCAAGTTACAAAGCCACCTTGGCACCTAGGTGCAACTCTGTCTCCCACAAAAAAAGAAGGAAGAGTGGGGAGAAACAGTTATTCCAATCTACATTTTTAGAGGTACTTGAAATTAAAGTATAAGGCAAGCCAAGAAACAACGTAGTAACGTTACCCATATAAACCATTGATTTAAAAAAAAAACCCAAACTGAAGCCTGGTGGTGGTGGCACATACCTTTAATCTCAGAACTTAGGGGGCAAGAGCAAGTGGATCTCTGTGAATTTGAGGCCAGCCTGGTCTACAGAGCGAGTTCCAGGACAGCCAAGACTACACAGAGAAACCTTGTCTTGGAGGGAAAAAAAAACAAACTCATTTTAGTCTTTAAAGAACACAAATCAAACAGAAAAACTAGTGGAACACATAACCTATGTGCCTTCTTGTTTATATTTTTTTTAAAGATTTTCTAGATCTAGATATCAAATCATGAATACTTTGGGCTGGGTTTAAAAAGCACCTTATTCATAATGGCCAACAGTTCGCTAAGCACCAGCCGTAATCGACGAGGTGAGTCACTGTGTTCAAATTCTAGTGTCAGTCCATGCTGAAGCTGTGATACCAGGATGCTCTCTCCACTGCCTCCACCAAGTTTATGCCTAGTAAAGTCCAAACATGGAGAAAAGTTACACCACTGGCCGGGCAATCAGTCAGTACCTGTTACTGCAATAATGTTTCTTCATTTCCTCTGAAATGCTTGGTTTCTCTATGTTTTCCAAGAGTTCACAAACAGTAAACTAACAAAGGCTACTGAATTCTATATCAATGGCTTGATAACAGATACACGACGGTCCAGGAAGGATTTAACACCAGGTGAGAGTCTCAGAGAATAAACTGTAATGTTAAAAAAAAATTAGTGATTCCAATAAAACCTTTCACCTTAACCAGACAGTGGTAGCACACAGCTTTAATCCCAGCACCTGGGAGGCAGAGGTAGGCTGATCTCTATGAATTTGAGGCCAGCCTGGCCTCCAAAGTGAGTTTAGCCAGGACTGTTACACAGAGAAACCCCATCTCTAAAAGAAAAAAAGAAAGAAAGAAAAAAAAAACCTTCCACACTAGAAGTTTCCTTCTCACTTCCCAATAAGAGTCAACTGGCCTAATGCGTAGCTAGTCCTCACTACACAACATCATAACATTTTATAACACGGAAAGCACTTGGAGCTTTAGCTATGAACAGAAAAGACCTCAGTAAAATGTTCTCCAAGTTTAAGTTTCCACTCTCTCTTTTCTGGAGCTCTGGGCACAGAGGATGGCTTTACCTGAGCTGCTGCTCCTTGCTGGCGTCTTGTTCCAGAGCATGGAAGTCCACAGACAGGAGAGCGACAATGGAGTTGACGGCTTCCACTCCAGACAGAAGGCGAAGAATAAGCTTCTTATCCTGAGCCCAGCTTTGACTCTGGTCAGCAGGGGCACAAAGTGCCATCCTCACCAAGCAGGGCAAGAGAAGCCTTAGTTCCGGGTCACTTAGAGATGCCAAGCGAACAACATCCACCTTCTGCATGGCTTCAAAAGCAAAAGGGCTGACAAACTGAAGGCTGGCGCACTCGGTCATCATCACCTTGATCCTAACGAGGTAAAAACAGCAAAATGAGAGCAGGCATCGAATCCCACATATATGAAAACTCTTCTTAAAAAATCTGAAAAGGTGTGCTGGATATTTAGTAGGTCCCTGTGTTGGCAATGTTGCTGGCACGATTAAAGACCAGGTTTCTCTGTCTTCCTGTTTCTACTGACATCTAGAATATGAGAAGAAAAACTGAAAATTAAGGTCTCTCCCAAACTTGGGGGTCCTTGCCCTAATACTCTTTGTTTTATAAATACTGCGTGAGCCCCCAGAGAATAAAGTAACAGTGATACTTTACTTGGAAAAAAACCAAGCTGAACCCTCCTATACTACACACCAGTCCAAGACTTTTCTCTTTATGCCGTTTGGGTAAGCTCTATGAAATAGGGAGAGAAAATGAACGCAGGCAGATTAGTTTCACAAGCCTACAATATAAATTAGTTGAACTTCTCTTTCCACTTCCCAACACTAGGGAATCATCTCACAGACCAAAAGTGATGTCAGATTCAAGGTTCTGAAAGCCACAACTCTATCCTATACCCCTGTTATACGGGGGGTAAAGAGCAGATGTATAGGCACAATCAGCTGAGAGATGAAAAGAAAGAATCCCAATTGGACACTTGTGGGTCTTGAATAATCTTAAAGGCAGTGAACGGGAGATGACACTGAACAAATAGCAGAAGCCAGCCCGTCTGAAGACCCACTCACTAAGAGAGCTGTGGGTAATGAGTCCTGGACAGAAATGTGGCTCTGTTTTCCATTGGAAGAGCTGGTCTTTTAACAGGAGAGTGAGCTCGAGTGACAAGACCTGTGTGCTCTTGGGTAGCAATGAGAGAACCGAGTGCTCAGGGCTAAGAAGAGTCAGGCAGACTTCAGCGACACTTGGGCCCGAGAAGCCGACGCTTCATACCTTAAGATCTACCCTCCAGCCTCAAGGGACCCACTCGGATTCCGCGTCCGAGCGCCGGACGAGACAGAAATCGAGAGCGCGGTCCGAAGTTGGGCCTAGGCGATTATCCGGATCACCAAACCCCGGCTGTGCCCGGGGTCGACTCCGGCACTAAGAACTCAGACGCCGGGACCAACCAAGTCGTAGAATTGGGACACTGCAAAGGCTGGGGGGCAGAAACAGCTGGGAGAGAGGGGGAAGCAGAGAAGACTTATTTCAACCTGCACCATGCACCTCCATTCATCGCCAGCGTCTGGCCCGCGCCGGCCACCGTACAGCACTGAGACGACGTCAGCGGCGGGGAAGAAACCAGCTTGAGCCGTGAGGCCGCTCTGCGCGTGCGCGGCTCCGCCCCTTCCCCTTTCGCGGTTCTCTGCGCTTCCGAAAATGTGGAGAGTAGCTGTTACTTCACACAGTGCTTTCCCCTTGGGACCTGTGAGATGAGTCGCTAACTGTCAGAACTAAATCCCCCACGGGATTATCGCGACATTTAAATAATAATGTATGTAAAAAGAATTGGTAAAGGTTGTCCCTTGTCCCTTCCGTTCCTCCACCGAAACGTGCCTAATGGAACACGGCGGTAGCCTCCTTTAAAGCCTGTCGGTGACATCTTCGCAACAAAGTTCTAGAACCTCAGGACCTGTGTATAGGAGAGTTTTAAAAGTAATGTGAAACGAGCCTACACACGAGCCAAGTGTAATATCTTGTGTTGGGGGTTTGCATTGTTTAGTTTTGTGTTTTGTACCTCAGATTACTAGCGCGTTCCACCACTCCAGATTGCTTTCGGGATTTATTTTGTTTTTCAGACATGATTTATGTAGTCCTGGTTGGCCTGAAGACCATTCTGTAGGCAAGGCTGGCCTGGAACTTGTCGCAATCTCTATCTCCCAAATGCTGTCAAGAATCGCCATGGCTTTCCCGGTTCTTTAGGCTAGAAAAATCCTTTGGGGTGGGGGTGGGAGGTGAATTTTGGGAATTCACTGAAATCGTCTTAAAATTATATTTGGTAATTCGCGAAAGAGAGTCAAAAACTTTCATCAACTTCTCAAATATTAAGTCTCACCATCTTGAAAGCCTCAAGTCTATATATCTCATATTAAATGTTTCTGGGTGATGGAACCTAACTATGAGCTCAGGCTGGTCAGAAACTCCAGCATTTTGGGATTACTGAATTATGCCACCTTCACCAGCTCATGTTTCTTGTTCCTGGTTCAGCCAAGGTGTATGTCACCTTTTTCAAGTAATGTGCTAGGGGTAAGAAACAAAAACTTTATTATTTTTAATTATTTATTTGGTTTTTCTTTTTTTTTTTTTTTGAGACAGGGTTTCTCTGTAGCTTTGGAGCCTGTCCTGGCACCAGCTCTTGTAGACCAGGCTGACCTTGAACTCACAGAGATCCGCCTGCCTCTGCCTCCCGAGTGCTGGGATTAAAGGCGTGCGCCACCATCGCCCAGCTTTATTTGGTTTTTCGAGACAGGGTTTTTCTGTAGCTTTGGAGCCTGTCCTGGAACTAAACAAAATTCTTTTAGAAAATTATATTCATACACACAGAGAGACATGTAGTGGCGTTTGTAGTATATGTGTGTTTGCATGTGAAGGTCAGAAAACAATTGATGGCCGGGCGGTGGTGGCGCACGCCTTTAATCCTAGCACTCGGGAGGCAGAGGCAGGCGGATCTCTGTGAGTTCGAGACCAGCCTGGTCTACAAGAGCTAGTTCCAGGACAGGCTCCAAAACCACAGAGAAACCCTGTCTCGAAAAACCAAAAAAAAAAAAGAAAAGAAAAGAAAACAATTGATGGAAGTTGGATTTTTCCTTTCACCGTGTGTGTCCTGGGGCTTGAATTCAGGACATAAGGCTCAGCAACCAGCACATGACAATGAGCCATCTTTCATGCCCCTAAAGTATTTTATAAAAACTGCTGCTCTTCAGAGGACCTGACTTCAGTTCCCAGTACCTACACCTGGTGTTTCACGGCCACCCATAATTCCAGGTCCAAAGGGTCTGGCACCCTCTTCTGGCCTCTACAGGGTGCACACACAAATAACATTATTTAAAAGTACTTCTGAGCCAGGTGGTGGTGGCGCACCCCTTTATTCCCAGCACTCGGGAGGCAGAGCGGATCCCTGTGAATTCAAGGCCTGCCTCTTCTACAAGAGCTAGTTCTAGGACAGCCTCCAAAGCTATAGAGAAACACTGTCTTGGGTGGGGGGGGGGGAGTATTTCTGGGGATAGAGAGATAGTTAAGGAGTTAAGAGCCCTGGCTGATCTTCCAGAGGACCTGGGCTTGGTTCCAAAGCCCACAGGGCAGTTGACAAGTTGACAGAAGTCTGTAACTCTATTTCCAGAAGATCCAATGTCCTCTTCTGGCCTCACTGGACACTAACAAAATGTAGTACACAGAGAGAACATTCAGGCAAAAACACCTATATGCATAAAAGAAAATAAATGAATCTTAAAAGCCAAAAAGAATAAAGCAGCATCACTCAGTTGATCATTTCTTTTTAAAAAAATTAAAGTATTTTTAAGGATCCGATAGAAGGATAATCTCTGAAAAATAAACTACTTTCAGGGTAAAAAAAATCAGCAAAGGAATAAAAGAACTAAGTTGTGATGTAGTGTTTCTCAAATTTTTCCACTTGCTTCAGAATGCCTTTAGTCCTGTGAACCAAAACATACACATGTATCTGGAACATATACATTTATATATCATATACATACACATGTATCTGGAACATATAAATTTATATATCATATACATATACGTGTATCTGTAACATAAATTTATATATTGTATACATACACATGTATCTGTAACAAATTTATATCACATACACATGTATCTGTAACATAAATTTATATATCATATACATACACATGTATCTGCAACATATAAATTTATATATCATATACACTTATATGCCATAAAGACATAACATGTTTACATTCAGATGGTAACAATTGTCTTATCAAATACACATAGTACTTGCCATAAGACCTATTACTTGGAGGGTGGTAGTGAGACAGCATCTATATATGAAGCCTTAGCACTCATAATCCTCCTACCTCAGCTTTCCAGTTTTTGGAATTACAAATGTACACCATAAGGCCCAATTTTACATACTTTTTAAAAAATTTGACTAGACACTATATAATTAAAAGCAATTTCACAAGTGTTAGTGGGTCACAAAGTATATAATTGCTGGCCTAACATGATAGCATATGCCTTTAATCCCAACATTCAGGAGGCAAACTCTGAGTTTGGTACCAGGCAGTAGTGGTACTCACCTTTAATCCCAGTGCTCGGGAGACAGAGGCAGGGAGATTTCTTGAGTTTGAGGCCAGCCTAGTCTACAGAGCAAGTTCCAGGACAGGCTCCACAGAGAAACACTGTCCTGAAAAACAAACCAAAACAAAGGGGCGGGGGGGGGGAGGGGGACTGGAGAAAAGGAGGAGGGAGTAAAGGGAGAACACTATTTATTTGGAATCTCAGCACAAGTGAGGCGTAAGCAAAAGATTACAAATTAGAGGCCTGCCCAAGCTATGTAGTGACTACCGAAAAAAAAAAAAAAAACCAGACTGGGAGATGAAGCAATTTGCCTTTTTAACTTTCCTGGGTAGTCAAACTCAAAAAAGGTTTGAGGGACTATGAGGAAGCTAGCCAGGAACTATGTGATCCAACCCTCAGTTGTCTAGGAGTTTTTTGTTTGTTTGTTTGTTTTTTTGGTTTTTCGAGACAGGGTTTCTCTGTGGTTTTGGAGCCTGTCCTGGAACACTAGCTCTTGTAGACCAGGCTGGTCTCGAACTCACAGAGATCCTCCTGCCTCTGCCTCCCAAGTGCTGGGATTAAAGGCGTGCGCCACCACCGCCCGGCTCTAGGAGTTAAGGGTCACTGGACATGGCTGTCCTGGCTGCTGAAGACCACAACCACACAAACGGAAACTCCACACACACCAACTGGTCGCCAAATCCAGGTGTGGCCCTGGTGTGCAAGCTGAAGCTGCGCTCCACAGGCCAGCAGTCCCTAGTGGGGGGGGGGGGACTTTAGCCCCCTGGCTACAGCCTAGCACACTCCAGAGGCAACAACAAAACATGGTCTGCAAGGTAGAAGGCAGCAGGGCTTCCTCCATGGGCCTCACTCCATTTGATGCCACATCCTCCTGGTCAAGTCAGCAACATAGTCTCGTAAGTGGGAGGAGGAGGACAGTGAAGTTCAAAGCCCCCCCAAGCACAAGTGAATAAATAAATACAAGGATGAACCAGACAGTTCTGGTCTCAGAGGCATGTGCCACAAGTCACCCAGCCCTGAAACCAAAACTCAAGGGAAGGGTGTGGGGAGGGAAACAAAAAGAAAAGTACAAAACAAAAAAACCCACATACTTTTTTTTTTTGAGACAGGGTTTCTCTGTAGCTTTGGAGCCTGTCCTGGAACTCACAGATCCACCTGCCTCTGCCTCCCAAGTGCTGGGATTAAAGGTGTGCGCCACCACCGCCCGGCCTTTTTTTTTTATACATATATTTATTTTTTTGAACCCACACACTTTAAGGCGAGCACAGCCTCTTCTGCAGCGCTTGGGAGATGACTAGGTACAGCAGCTGGAGCGGCTAGAAACCACGAGCCTCTTCAGTAACGTACACAGAATCACCAGGCTCTGCCAATCCCAGACACAACCCCAGCCCACCCTACATGGTCTTCAGGCACCAAGACTGCAGGTGCTACAACTAAAACTCCTATTCTGAACTGCAGCCTAGTCTCCATTGTACAAGTTAAGCAAAGTAAGAAGGGAAGGGGGAGAGGAATTATGCACTTGTAAATGGTTAGAAGTCACAGCACTGTCAACAAAATTCTGCTTTGGCAGGGACTGAGGAGCCTGGCAGTGACCTGGGGTCCTGACATCCATCCACAAGATGGCCCCTCAGGGTAGCTGCTTCTTACTGCTGCTTGCACTCTGCTGGCTGGCTGGGTTCTTTTTTTTTTTGGTTTTCGAGACAGGGTTTCTCTGTGGTTTTGGAGCCTGTCCTGGAACTAGCTCTTGTAGACCAGGCTGGTCTCGAACTCACAGAGATCCGCCTGCCTCTGGCTGGGTTCTTTCTTGGGGTTAATATCAGCTCTTCTTCTCCCACCTCATCTCCTTCCAATTCCTCCTCTTCTCCCTCCTCGCCTTCTTCAAAACTGTCATTCATCACTTTCTATGGCTTCCCCAGGGAAGTAGAGAGCAGCCACCGACACAATTCACTCACGATAAAAGCTCCCAATTTCAAAGTCGGAGGCTAAGGTGAACTCAGAATCCAGAGATTCTCCATCTCCAGAGGCTTTCAGGGGGCTGAAGAAGTTGAAGACAGACTCATTGAGCACTTGCTTGGTGGTGGTTCGCACGGTGCCCAGGCCCTTGTGCTTCTGGTTTTGACTGTGACATTTTTTTCCTCTTCTTCCAGTCAATTGTACACCCACCACAGACCAGAGTCTCAGGACCTTCGAAAGAAAACGGTTTTCAGCCTTGTCTGGTTCTGATTTCATCTTGTGTGTTTTCATCAAGACAAGATTAGTGAAGTAGTCGTTGGGTTCAAAGTGAAATTCTAGCTCAAAAGACATAGGCTGTCCAGGGTCTGAAAACTTGATTTTTATATCTTGCAGGTGTTTCAAGATTGGTTCATCATATTCCTGCACCAGCTCACTAAGGATATCTACGTTTCTGAAGATGGTGTACCAGAACTCAGAGATTTTTCTACTTGTCAGCCATAACTACTTTATTCTTCATATCTCCAGCCAACTTGTCTTCTTCCTCGTTCTCACTGTGCCACGCTGACTCTGCATTCGTGGGCTCCACGTCACCAATGTTGAATTCTCTTCTCTTGTCAAAGAGAGGTTGGTACAAGACTGCATACTTCCTCTCCAGGTCATGAACTTCCTCGTAGAACTTGGCTTCTATGTTCACACCTCACCTGGAGCTGCTTCAGAGCATTAACCCTCCTTTTGACCGCTTTGGGTAAAGTTTCTATGTAGCTAGGAGTGTGAGAGATGTCGAGACGTTCCTGAAAAACTGCCAGCACTTGTGAGTTCTGCATCACCTGGTCTGTGAGCTTTTGTGTACTACTGGCATTTCGAGCAGCTTCCATCTGACTGTTTTCTGCCATCTGAATGTCTTTGTCCCTTAGCACCTCCTGCGGCACTGGCGCCCCTGTAAAACCACAGCTGGATTTCTTAAGCCAGGAATAGGGAACCCTGAACTCTCTCTCTCCTTATCTGCTTGGGAAAAGTCCTTCTATCAGAGACATAATGCTTGCCAATCAAACTAATTGGATAATCATACAGAATTTGGCCACCGGCTGAAAAATTATGTAGCCACGAACTTGAGGTTTTTTTGTTTTGGTTCGGTTTTTGAGACAGACAGGTTTTCTCTGTAGGTTGGAGTCTGTCCTGGAACTGACTCTGTAGACCATGCTGGCCTTGAACTCAGAGATTCGCCCCTCTCTGCCTCCCGAGTGCTAGAAACTTTGGAGTTTTAATCCTGTTTTCACACATTTTAACTCCTTAACTTACAACTGCTTTTACAAACACCTTGTAGCTCAAATGTTTAGACACATTATCTTCACAAATAGTAAAAAACCCTTCGAAGTAGCACTAAGTTTAGTTGCCTCTAAATTGCACTTATTTTTTTTGGGGGGGGGTGTGGGGTGTGATTTGAAGACAGGGTCTCTCTGTGTAGCTTTGGAACCTGTCCTGGAACTCACTCTGTAGACCAGGCTGGCCTCAAACTCAGAGCTCTGCCTGCCTCTGCCCTGCCCCAAATGCTGGGATTAAAGGTATGCACCACGACTGCTCAGCTAAATGACACTTTTATCACATGACAATCTCACATGTTCAATGACAGCATCTTTCAGTGACGATTTCAGTGATGATTGTCGCACAAAGCTCGTTGTCATCAATTCTGTAGCAACATTTATTTTCAGTGTTAACACCCCTGAGCTGGGCTGTGTTATAACCAGCAGTGATGGTTACTTAGTAACATTTTAACTCAGTGGTACACAACGGTGCCATAATTATTGATGGCTTGGATTAGGTGAAATACTGCTAGTTCTTACATTTTGTTAAATCAAGAGAAGTCTTTCCCAGAGCAAGTAAGCATTCTTCTGAGTGGGTCATTCTCCCTACTACCAGGAGGAATGAACAACAAAAACTTCCACATTTGTTTCAGGTAGAGCAGGTGCTTTTATGCATAGGAGAGCTTCAAGAAATTAAAGGTCAAACTAATAAGAAGGGTCAGTACTCTCGGGAAATAAAGTTCCAGAAATACAAGGATCTTAGAGGACATTTTTCTTAATGGGCAATAGTAATCTCAGCACTCTGGAAGCAAAGACTGGAGGAGAGAGCTCAAGGCCAGTTGGGGTCTCTGGAACAAGAACGTCTCAAAACCAACGAAAATCACTGCCCTTCTGTGTGCGTTCATTCAAATAAGCTGTCTGTTCATCAGTGTTCAACAGTTCACTTGCTACTCATTTCTGGGCCCTATTTTGTAAAATCTTTAAAAAACTGTTTAGATTGATTTGTGTGTATGTGATTTATGTGTTTTGCTTAAAATCTTAAAAACAAGGAAAGTACCTGTTTCCACTCTTGTTCCTTTGCATTTTTCCACAGATTTCCTTAACCCTGTCTGCAAACCACTCAGGAAGTGATTCAAGTAAATCAGCTGTCTCAGGTTTGATTGCCATTGTGTTTAACACTTTATAAGCTAGAATCCTTCATGCCAACCTTTGTTGCTGGAGCGGGCAGAGGAATAAAGGAGGAAAGTTGTCCATTGTTTATCAGGAACTATCTAAACCTAACACCTTTAACATCTATTTCTTACAACCTTTGAACAATCCAAGTAAGAATTCTAAGTAACTGTTAGAACTTCATTCATTTATAGGCAAAATTCCCATTTTCACTAAGTATTATCATATAAGGTTTGAAGTATTAAAGAATAGGTAAATGCCCTTCAACAATGTTAAGTGTGCTAGATTCCAACCATAACAATAGTTAAACAAAGTAAACCCAATTTCTTACCCTCATGGAGGTTTTGGCGGAGACAAATAATCATGTAAGTACAAACCAGGAAGCAGTATAGAGGTTGCGCACAGGTTGTTATAATTAAGACTGTGTTTCAAGGTAACTTGATCTGATGTTATGTGGAAATAGGAGAGAACACTGAGGATCCCCTTGTGAAGCCACAGAAGCAAAATGGCCTTGGTATTACTATTCTACCTCACAGCAAGGTGCCAATAAAGGGTTTTTGGTCACCAAAACCACTCCAAGAGCAGAAGGACCAAGTTAAGAGTATATTGCAAGCCGGGTGGTGGTGGTGCTCAACTTTGAATTTCAGAACTCAGGAGGCAGATGCAAGCAGATCTCTTGAAGTGTGAAGTCAGCCTGATCTATAGAGTTCCAAAACAGCCAAGGACAGCTAAGGCTACATAGAGAAACCCTGCCTTTAAAACCCAAAAGCATGTATTTCAGGCTAGTTGTGGTAGTGCATGCTTGTAATTCTACTTACTAGGCCGAGGAAAGGGTATGATGTTCTCAAGGTCAGTGTGGGTTACAACAAGAGGTTGAGACTATGTCTGAAAATAAGTGTATTTTAGTGGCCATCCCAGATAAAGTAGTTTCATTTAGTTCTTGACGTAGCATTGGAAAGGGCTAATTGAGACTAAAGTCAGTCCAACATATATAAACATTTGATAATCAACACATAGGCCAATGATTACCACCATTATCATTACTATTGTGATTTAGTTTTCCAGACAAAGTCTTGCCATTCAGCTCAGCCAGGCCTCAAACCAATGTCCTGCTTAGTTTCCTAAGTATTCACAATCTCCCACTATCTTCCCATTTTTCCCCTTCTTTTCTGAGACAGTCTTGCTACATGGCCCATCCTCTTGCCATAACTTTCCGAATGCTGAGATTACAGACCTGCATCACCATGTTCTTGTAACCAACCAGTAATTGGCTACAAGGAAGAGACTTTTATGGTCTATACAACCAGACAGATGGCAGTCTTATTCAGTGACAAAAAACACAATGAGAACCAGATGGATTTTTGTGGAAAATTCATGTTATACTCTCTCAGAACAAAAAGAATGAAAGAGCCAAAGCCTATACTATACTTAGGCATTACTGAGCACAAGTCTACAAACAATACATGCTTTGAGAGCTATTTAAATTAACTTTTTCTTTTCTTCCTGTTTAGCAGGTAGGAGCAAAGTAAGAAAATCTTTGGGTTTTATCTATATAAAAGGCCATTCTTTAATGCATTACAATTGGGCCAGTCTTGCAAAGAGAACAAAAAAAACACTAATCTCATGGGCTGAAGAAAGTATTCAAGTCAGGAAACTGCTTGCCATATAAGCACGAAGACCTGAGTTTCTGTTTAAAAGCTAGGTGTAGCTGGGCGGTGGTGGCACACGCCTTTAATCCCCAGTACTAGGGAGGAGAGGCAGGCAGATTTCTTGGGTGTGAGGCCAGCCTGGTCTGCAGAGAGTTCCAGAACAGCCAAGGCTGTTACACAGAGAAACCCTGGGTAACAGGATAAAAACAAAACCAAACGAAAAGCCAAGTGTGACACTGACCAGTTTACCAGCACTGAGAGGCAGAGACAGAAGTATCGCAGGCTTGGGTGTAACACTGAACACCTTATCAACACTGTAGTGCTGTGAGCACCAGGTCACAGGAGAATTTGCCTCCGACAAAACTGTGGACAGATTGGGCCTTAGAAACAAGCAAGGGAGTACTACAGACTCCACACACGTATTAACTTGAACACACCCATACCAACAACAAATCCATTTCCTTTTTTCTCATACCAAATTTGTTTAATACCTATAGGCAAGAGTTCTTTAATCTTTGGTCCAAGATTGACACCATCCTACATTATACACAGGAACATACTGAACACTATAAGAGTAATAGAATAATGCCCCAGTAATACACACAGTTGAGATAGTCTTAAAACAATAATGTTAACAATGATGACAATAATAACTTTCAGGGCTGAAGAGATGGCTCATCTATAATAAAATTTAGTGCCTCCTTCTGGTGTGCAGGCATACATGAAGGCAAAATACTGTATACATAATAAATAAATCCTTAAAAAATAAAAAAAGGCTTTCACCATGAGTTAAAAACAAAATTTTCTTACGTAGTTAAAAGCAAGGCAGGTGGTGGCAGCACACGCCTTTAATCCCAGCACTTGGGACGCAGAGACAATAGGCCTCTGTGAGGCCAGCCTGGTCTACAGAGTAAATTTTAGGACAGCCAAGGCTACACAAAGAAACCTTGTCTTGAAAAAAACAAAACAAACCTTTTGGAATCTTTTTGTTTTTCCTGACAGAGTTTCTCTATAGACCTGGCTGTCCTGAAACTCACTCTGTAGACCAGGCTGCCTCTGCTTTCTGAGTGCGGGGATTAAAAGTATGTGCCACTATTGCCCTTGTAAGCCTGGTTTGTTAACCTATATATGTAGTCCCAGGATTTTGGAAGGAGGCAGGAAGGTCAGAAGTTCAGGATGACCCTCAGATACATAACAAGTTCAAGGCCAGCTTGGGCTATGTGAGACTCAAAATAAAAATCTGAAACAAAGAGAAATAAAATACTGAATGGAAAAAGCTGCCAGAATCTCGCAACATTTACTCTAGCAGTGAATGAATGCATTAATACTCCAAATAGAAAATGTATTTCAGTTTACCTCACCAATCTAACAAATACATTTGTGACTATTTGGTCTATGTGTGCTACTGATACCAAGGGTCTAGACAACTTCCACATGTAAATTATCTGTTCCTTGAAAATGCTTACCATCCTCCCCCATACTTCTGCCCTCATTCCTTCAAAGAAACTAACATGGAGAACTCTGACAGGAAATTTTTCAAAAGAAAATTTTCAGGAAAGGAACCAACTACCATTCAATTTCACTCTTAGTTTTGTTTTTTTTAATATATTTATTTATTTATTATATATACAATATTCTGTCTATGTGTATGCCTGAAGGCCAGAAGAGGGCACCAGACCCCATTACAGATGGTTGTGAGCCACCATGTGGTTGCTGGGAATTGAACTCAGGACCTTTGGAAGAGTAGGCAATGCTCTTAACCTCTGAGCCATCTCTCCAGCCCCTCACTCTTGGTTTATAAGAGAATCATGAATCGCACAGGTCCAATATAGAACTCTTTGCTAGGGGTGATGAACAGAGGTATCACTAAACAACTAGTATTACTAGTAAGTATCAATACCTTATCCATACCGCAAATGAAAGTAAACAAACAAACAGCCCAATACTTATGCTGAGGCACTGTTTGCATTGCTGTGGATTAAGCCCATGGTCTTGCATACATTAGCCAAGTGCTCTACCAATGAGATATTATTTACAGTCCCCAAACACTGGTTTTGAACCACAACAGAAAAGATGTGTGTAGCTGTCGAAACAATGAATACCCTTCACTTATAAGAATGCTTAATTTGGGGCTGGAGAGATGGCTCAGTGGTTAAGAGCATTGCCTGCTCTTCCAAAGGTCCTGAGTTCAATTCCCAGCAACCACATGGTGACTCACAACCATCTGTAAAGAGGTCTGGCACCCTCTTCTGGCCTTCAGGCATACAGACAGAATATTGTATACATAATAAATAAATAAATATTTAAAAAAAAGAATGCTTAATTTTCAAAAGGCCAGGCGGTGGTGGCACACGCCTTTAATCCCAGCACTGGTGAGGCAGAGGCAGGTGGAGCTCAAGGTGAGTCTGAGGCCAGCCTGGTCTACAGAGTGAGTTCCAGGACAGCCGAGAATGTTACACAGAAAAACCTTGTCTCAGAAAACAAAACAATGCTTCAGAGGAAAACTATAAGACAGAATATTTGAGGTACAAAGTTTCAATGCCATATGCCTTCATTTATAGAAGTTTTTGAAATTGTTGGCAGAAACCGTTCAAGTGACCACAATATATATACCTTTAGCTTAACTCTGAACAAAGCATTTTATACAACTGCTTACAGGACTCCAGCACAGATATTTGATACATTATTCATATCTTAATGCTTTTCCTCATGTTTCAGGCATGTTACTATGATCACTCTTAGGCGTGCACACACACACACTGTGATCACTCTGACACACACTAATGTGATCACTCTTAAGCACACACACACGAATGTGATTACTCTTAGGTGCACACACACTAATGCGATCTCTTAGACTTAGACACACACACACACACACACACACACACACACACACACACACACACAGGATAACGTATTACAATTTCAAGATAATTCTTTTGTTAAATAGTTAACACCAAATTAATCAACGAAAAAGGAGTTGTGTGTACACGCACACATTTATCATAAACACTGGACATTAGAAGAATTAACATTCTCTTAGAAAAAATTACTCCTGAACCGGGCAGTGGTGGCACACGCCTTTAATCCCAGCACTCGGGAGGCAGAGACAGGCGGATCTCTGTGAGTTCGAGGCCAGCCTGGTCTACAAGAGCTAGTTCCAGGACAGGCTCCAAAGCTAAAGAGAAAACCTTTCTCGAAAAACAGAAACAACAACAACAACAACAAATTACTCCTTTAATCCCAGCATTTGGAAAGCACAGGCAAGGAAATCTCTGTGAGTTCAAAACCAACCTGGTTTAAACAGCATTACCCTGCCTCAAACTGACCCTCCAAAAACAGCCTACTCAATGTCTAAGTGAGCTCCTACTCTTGATAAGTGATTAAAAAATAATCTTCTCCTAATGATGGAAAAATTTTAAGATGAAAATATTTTCAACACAATGAGACACCACAATGAAGGCTTCATGAATAATTTATTCCATTTGAAGTTTTGTTTTTTTGTTTTTTTTTAAAAAGTATAAACTTTTTCATTTCCTCAATCACAATTTGTACAACTCAGTGTTATGGCATTCGGCAGCAATAGTGTTTGTTCCTTATTCTTTTTTAAATTTTTTTTGTCACGTTAA
Source organism: Microtus pennsylvanicus (assembly GCF_037038515.1). Classification (NCBI taxonomy): domain Eukaryota; kingdom Metazoa; phylum Chordata; class Mammalia; order Rodentia; family Cricetidae; genus Microtus; species Microtus pennsylvanicus. The sequence continues at coordinate 35,298,045 of NC_134589.1, read as the reverse complement.
AAAGAAAAGCAATTGGACCATATTAAATGTCACTGCTAAACAACAACTTAAAAACGCCCCTTCATAAAGTGACCAAGCTATTCTGAGAGGGTTGATGCTGACATGTCCAGTAATGATGTTATACAATTTGTAGTTTAAACTCAGTAACTTTAAGGTCCACAAATCCAGTTTACTTTAAAAACTAAAGCTATTTTAAAACTTCAAGAATATCTCAACCTGAGGAGTATTTTAGGTCCCAAATCCAGTTTTTCAAATTTATACTCCACAAAGATAGATAGATAGATAGATAGATAGATAGAGAGAGAGAGAGAGAGAGAGAGAGAGAGAGAGAGAGAGAGAGAGAGAGAGAATATGAGTGAATACATATATAAAAATTTAAACCACAGTTCTGGGCCCATTAATACACTAAGAAATACCAAAAGGTAAGATTTTTCCCGCTTATTTGGTGACAATGGGATAAAATTAAAATGTTTGTTAAACACATTTTTTCTTAATTTTAATTAAACTAAAATATTAAGAGGAAACCCAGACCAAATGTCAGTCAAGCAACACTGAATGTCTCAACAGACTAATATGCAATGCCACAGTGGGTAGGAGCAGAGATTCTGATGCAAAAGCATTTAAAGACTTTCTTTTAACCTATTCAATCTGAACATTTGAAATAATGCGACATAATATTTTGATATTACAGTAATAACATAGTGCTTGATTAAAGATCTGCAAATCTTTGTAGTAACACATTAAGTTAAAAAAAATTACCTCAGAAGTAAATATGAAGACGAAAGAGAATATCTGAATACAGTAATCTGTGCCATACTGACAATTGAGGACGAATACAGCTGAGGATAGTTGGCTAAGTAGTAAGAGCTTAATTTTAGTGGTTTAAGAAAAGTTTAGAAATATTTAAAAATTACAAGCTATTTTAAAATTTAAGGATTACATATAAGTACACTTGGTGGCCTTCTGGCCAAACAATAAGGTGTACAGAAATGTATTCATACAGTGTTAATTCACAGTCCTGATAACTGAATGGCTTGCATAAGAAAGGTATGGCTAGATGTTTCAGACTGGCTGGAAGCAGACATTATATAACTAATCTTTTAAAATGCTAACATACGGAACTTCACCTGCTTCATACTGAATAACTGCACACAAAACAGGCATTAGCATTGAAATGAGGAAATCAAGGTTTGGGAACTCACTGGGAAAAAGTGTAACAATTTTGCTTACCTACTCAAAACGATTACCCATGCTTGTCTGTGACAGTACATTAGTAAGTTAAATCTATCATCTTGCACAAAAAAAGGCTTCATTTCTTCTTCTAATGGCTATTTAGCAACTTCCTATTTGAGCAAGAACTGATGTGTGAAGGGGAGGAAAAAAAAACCTTATGAATAAATTCTGTATATCTGGGATTAGATCCTGATTGCCAGGTAAGAAGAATTGTGTGTGGGATTCCTGCTTATGGCTACATGAAAGAGACTGCTAGGGAATACTCTTGTTACATCTATTTTCAAACTGAGGTGTGGTTATTAGAGGTTAGTAATTGTAAATTGGGATTATAGTCTTCTATTTTCTTGAATCATTATTGAGCTAATAAAATAACATGGATGGTTTGTAAACAGAAATTCCAAATAAGCATCTTTTATCTCAAATCAAGTTCCTCCAGAACGAAATATGTCAACACAATTCGTGGTGGTGTTAGCATAATTTAAAAACAGACATGATCTTTAAATTTAATATCAAAATATGCTCAACATTTGGATCGCTCTATTAAGGTTGAAGGAATAATTTGAAAACTTGTTACTAATTGTGTTTCTTTATAGAAAGAGTTGCTAATGTTTTCATTTACCCAATTTAAAGAAAATACACTGTAAGAAAATGTTTTTATACTAAATAATATTAAATGCATACTATTTACAAAACAGGTTTCAGTTTAAAAAAACATACTGAATTATTGAGTTTTGTAAATACAACCGATTTTGTCCTTGTTGACAATTAATGAATATACAAGTAGGAATTTTGAAAGACTGCTTCCAAGAAAGATAGGTAGACTTGGCGACTGTGAATTCAAGTCAGTGATGCAGGCAGGAGACTAACTGGGCTCTTGTGAGCAGCACTGTAGAAGGATTATTTGAGGGGTAAAGCCTGCGTAAAAGCAGTTATCTTGGCATGTGCAAACAAGAAGGGGGAACGTTGTATTGAAGGAAGGGGTGAATTAAAGTCCCTAAAATTCAAGTCCCTTCTTTAGGGAGGTGAGAACCTCCTTGGCATATGCCCTACCATAATTTGAGCTGTGTCATAGAAAAGTACAGACTCTGGTGTTTGGGACTCCCATCTCCCATTTCAAAAGAAAATTCAATAAATAAAAAAGTCAAAGGGAAACAGTTTAGAAAATGGTTCTTTCACTAGTGGAACAGAGTCTGAATACCAGAATTCACTGAGGATCTATTTACACCACAGTTTGATTGCACACACACTCACACTTTCACACCCATACATATGCATACTCTCACACACATTCCCAATCTTTAATTTAAAAAAAAAAAAAGTAAAACAATCAAGAGTGACTGCCCTTAAAATAATTTGTAAAATGCCTAGAGCTGGGCTAAATTTCAACCTTATAACAGATCCTGCAGATAAATTTCATAATTAGTTATATCCCCATGCCTAAATGTGCCACTGTGAAAACTGAAAAAAATTTAAGCATGTAACATTAAACACCAAAATTAGTTTAAGCATTCAGTAGCAAATTTTTTTTCTTTTTTGTAAAACTAAGTTTCTTTCACTGGAAATGGCCTGAAATATTAGTCATAGCCCTAAACCATAGTACAAAATATAACTGAAGATTTCTCATTTTATACTAAGTTAATCCACCTAACAATATCACGTATGTGTATTGCCATCATGTTATTCTGCAAATGTGTGATATATAAAATGCTGTAAGACCGGTACCTTTTCAATTATAAACACAGTGAACTTCATTACTGTACATGTACTCTGCAACTACAGCTTAGCTGTAAATCTTCCACACACAATGGTATGGACATTATCCCTCTATCCCTGTTAAACTGTACATTGAGACAATACAAATTTACTGTCCGACCCACCCCCTTACAAAAAAATAATACTCTAAAAGCAACCCTACTGCAACTTTTTAATTAAGACGATTACATATATTTTAGACCAATTGCTTTAAAGCAAGAAGGCAGTATAAACCTTCTAGGAAAATTTTTATAAAAGAGGTTAAGAAATATAAGACAATTTATACATTTAAAAACTTACAATAAATAAGAGATGCAGGCATTTTTTGAATACTAGATACTATATCCAATACAAGAACATCTTGATGTTCTAAAGCCATATGTTGAAATTCATTGTTCCTCATGTTTCCTCTCCATGCTTTTAATATTCTTTAACATGAATGGGTACTATGGCTCATTACTTTTCACAAATACTGTGACTGGAAAAAAAAGGTTAATTTTTGCTATGAAAATGTTATAATACGTTTTCAATAATCAGTCATCACCCTAAAGAGCTCAGTATAGTCAATGAAAAATAGGGTTATAGCCCCGCCCCCAAAGTCAAAACAATATTTGTTGAAGTAATAAGAATTAGACCCCATCACAAATGACTTCCACTGAGAACTGTAACTTAATCCTGCAGCAAAATATCCTTTCTTCCTGTTCTTTCCTTGCGCAATTCCATCAAACGAAGATCACAGCATATTCATGATAAAGTTATATAACTGATTCAGCACCACAAAATGAATTGGGAGACACGAGCGTCTGTCCTGGATTGCAGGGTCACAGGTTAGCCATGAGAGTGCATTGTACTGTTCCAAAACAAACCTGAAAAGCAAATAAACTGTAAATCCATCTATTTCAACAAAGACGTTAGCAACACTCTTATGATTCAAAGTGCTGGTGGGTGCGCACATATGACAAGATATTGCCATGCATGCCACTCTGGCTTCTAACTCACCATGAGGCCAAGGCTAGCTTTAAAACTCATGGTCCTCCTGCCTCTGCCACATAAGTACTATGACTACATCAGTACCACAACCACAAAACCTCTCTTTCTTTGCTAAGAATTTCACACTGTGACCCAGGCTAGCCTCAAACTCACGGCAAGCCTTTTGTTCTGGCTTCCTGAGTGGCATCACACCTGGCTAAAGTCACTGTATTTGTGTTTTGTTCCATTTCTTGTGCGGTTTTTTGTTTGTTTTTTAAGGTGGGCTAGTCTCAAACTTGTAGTAATTCTCTTTTCTTATCCTCCCAAATCCTGATATTATAGGTATGAATCACCAAATACAGATAAAGAGATCTTTAAAAAAGGAATAGTAAAGTTTGATTTAGCAGCACATGCCTTTAATCCTGGCACCCAAGACGCTAGGCTGATGAATCTCTGTCCAAGGCCAGCCTATTTTATTATGAGCTCCAGGCCAATCAGAAACGTCTCAAGAAGGAGGGGGAAAAGCAATAAGCTGAGTGCAGTGCAGTGGGAGAAGCAGGTACAGTTCTGTAAATTCAAGAACAGCCTGGTTCCAGGGAGCCCAAAACAACACAGTGAAACCCTGTCTCAAAAAATGCACGCCGTTAATCCCAGCACTCAGGAGGCAGAGACAGAGGCAGAGGGAAAGGCAGGTGGATCTCTGTGAGTTTGAGGCCAGCCTGGTCTACTGAGAGAGTTCTAGGACGGGCTTCAAAGCTATATAGAAAAACCCTTGTCTCAAAAAATAAAATAAAATAAAAAATAAATAAAACAAAACAATAAAAGTAAAATAGTAAGGAATGACATAACTAACTTCATCACATAGTACGTTTGAAACTAGCCTGGGATACATAAAACCCTTTTTCAAAAATTAAGGGGAGAAATGTATTCATGTTAGAAAATGACTTATTCTGGGAGCTGGAGAGATAGTTCAGCAGTTAAGAGAACTGGCTATTCTTCCAGAGGACCCAGGTTCAATTCCCAACACCCACATGGCAGTTCACAACCTTCTGTAACTCCAGTTCCAGGGGACCAACACCCATGGCAAAATACCAATGCAAACAAACAAACAAAGCACAGCACACATTCCCAGTAATTTAATAAGGTTTGGGGCTTACCAGCCCAAACATAAGAGTAATGCAGTAGGGATCAGTGCTTAAGAGCATTAATTGCTTTTCCAGAGGACCATAGTTCAATTCCTAGTACCCAACATGGCTGCTAACAGGTCTGTAACTCCAGTTCCTGGAAATCTGGTGCCCTCTCCTGGCCTCTATTGGCACTGCATGTATAAGGTGCACAGACATGCAAGCAGGCAAACTACCCAAAATAAAAAGAATAAAATAGTTTTTAAGAAGTAATATTCAATGAGGATTTTGCTCAGAGGTAGATCATGAGTGGATAGAAAAAAACTTAAGTCCCAAACACAAAACCATCTAAAAGAAAATTCATCCCGGGATTCAAAACTAAAAAGCTGTCAACTTTTACCCAATAGAATAAAGATATTTAATAATAAACATTCTTATTTTACCCAAACTAAAACAGAGAGCAGGCAATGTTCCAAGAGCTGTACCTGAGGACATCTGAAGTCTGATTTGAGTCAAGTGGGTGGGAGTGTTTACTGTGAAGCAGTTCGTCAGATTGCACTGAAGGCACGTGGAGGTGCAAAGAGGCCTAAAAGGTAAGGTAATCAATCAGTCAGCCATGTGGGAAATCAGTTATTTGTTTTCAATGTGATCTCCCACTCTATTGTCCTTGATGAAATTGATTTTATGACAATGTTAGCAGTAAGAGCTTCTATGAAAATTCAGGGTTTTGATGGAAACATTAAGGTGCAAAACTTACATTGGGTCTCTCTACAATTTTTGCTTTAATTTCTTTTAGTACCATATAGTAATCCTTAAAGACAGATAGAGGGAGGGAGGGAGGAAGGGAGGGAGGGAGGGAAGAGCTTTCCAGTTATCTTCTAATTTCACAAACTTTAGACTATGCAGCTATACTTGGACACTAAGCACTAAAAAGAAGCCAAGGGAGTAAAACCCTGCACAATATTTTACTTAGGAAGTTGTGATTTTAACAAAGCTTCCACTGGATGAACACTTTACAATCAAAACAATGTATACATACTTGCTTGCCCAATGCATTTCTTAGCAGAGGTTTCTAACAATTGCACACACATTTAGGTATAGCAGTGAGTAGTGGGCAAAAGGAATGTGCTACTATTCTTCACATTCATACAGTGAAATCAGTCATCTAGTGTGTACATCGTATGCAGTATTAACACTATGACAAAGTGGTGGTGTTCACCACAATCCTTCACAAGCTTTCTTCATGCTATAAAGATACTTCTTTATATTGATCTGTGTTCTCCATCACAACAGCATACATGTATACAAGCTCATATACAGTATATTCGGGAATATAATCAAAATATGTATGTTTGAATTGTCTATAAATTCTTGATCTATAAATTATTAGCAAGTCTCACTCGGCAGATCACTACAGAGTAAATGGATGTTGATAATTCTTATAATAAAACTACTTTTAAGCATCTACAGAACCCACTGACTTCTCACGCACAGAGAAATATACCAAGTGGTTTTATTGATTACAGTACATAATTAAAATGGGATATATGAAAAACATAATAAAATTATGTTTAAGTTATGCCTTACCTGCGATTCAGAACCAGAAGTCCTAATCTTGTTACACTGTATCTGAGGGTGAATGCTCACTTTACACTATCCTCTCTGCAAATAAATATTGAGTAGAAAAGAATCTGGATAGTCCCTTGGACTTTTCATAATAAGTGTTTACTAAACAAAAGTGTGCCCTGAATCTCTTAGGTCATGAACTACAAAAAGGTATTATACTGAATTTGGAAATAAGCAGGGTCATTTACTGCTATTTTGAAAACTTTTAGTGTGCACACAGGTTCTGTGACTACACGTGGGAGGAGACAGCAAGTGCAGCACTTCCCAAAGGACCAAGGAGGCTCCAAACACTACTATACTGCAGAAAAGCCCCTGGAAGATGTTCATGTAATGAGACAGGATAGAGCAATAAACATCTGGAAGAGGAATAAAAGTCACAGAATAAACTAACATTTTATTAATAGTCAATTAAAGGGCAAGGATAGGTCAGAATACTTGCCTGACATTTACTGTCTGGGCAGGGGAAGAGGAGCTACAGATTCAGTTATTGTAATCTTTATGAATGCGCTACATAAATCCATTGTTTAATCTCAAATGCTTTGACACAATGGGATATGGGCCTAAGGTAACAAGATTTGACTGACATAAATGATCCAAGAAATTTCTATGCTCAGCAACTACTAAAATATTATCTCAAAAATGGAAGCATACAATCTGACCTGAAATGTGAAGAGCCCACAGTGATTTTTACATTGTGTGAGGGAGATCTTCATTTACTATTTTTGAGCAGTAATAGCAATGGTAACAATCAACCACAAAGAGCTTTCCTATCTCATTTTCCTTCCCCATCTTATAACACATAAGATGGACACTGGAAAAGTAAGTACCAATAGGTCTGGGAGTATCACTTCTTAAAAACTCCTCACCAGTTTTTCATTTACGTTTTGTACCACTGGCTTATAAACCAGGCTGACCTCCAATTTCTAGGGAGTCTTCTTGCCTCCGCCTCCCAAGTCATAAGATTGTAAGTCACAATGCTCACTAGTTGTATGCTTGTTTCTGGGACAGGGAACTCACTATGTAGCCCTGGCTGGTATGGAACTCCCTGTGTATACCAGCCTTGTGCTTAAGGACATCCTCCTGCCTTTGGCTACTGGATGCTGAGATTAAAGGCATGTGTTATCACACCCATTCTACTCAATAGTAATTTATACAAGGAAAACTTTTTAGAATAGGTAAAGCATAAAAAAGATGGCTAATTTTTTTAAAAAAATATTTGTTTATTACATATACAATATTCTGTCTGTGTGTATGCCTGCAGGCCAGAAGAGGGCACCAGACCCCATTACAGATGGTTGTGAGCCACTATGTGGTTGCTGGGAATTGAACTCAGGACCTTTGGAAGAGTAGGCAATGCTCTTAACCTCTGAGCCATCTCTCCAGCCCCAAAATATTTTAATTCTCAAAATAATGAAATGTAATAAAAATGCAGTATCATCCTTTTCAAATAACATAATTATCATTAAAAGATCCAGGCTTTACTCTAGATGTCTACTACCAATGTATGACTTTAGATAAGTGAGTTTCCCGAATTAAAGTATGTTCAGCTGGAGAATAAGACTAGAAGACACTGTAATGTTTATCAGCTCTAAACTTTTATACTGCAACTGGAAATATAACTTCAAACCAAGAGTTCCAGAAGTCTGACTTAAGAATAATGTTTAAACCTAATATAAATTTTATAATTACTTGTTTCATATTAGATAATTATTTTTTATGAGATCATCTAAAGAAATACATACCACAATGTATGTAAGAGCCGGGTGGTGGTGGCGCACACCTTTAATCCCAGCACTTGGGAGGCAGAGGCAGGCGGATCTCTGTGAGTTCGAGACCAGCTTGGTTTACAAGAGCTAGTTCCAGGACAGGCTCCAAAACCACAGAGAAACCCTGTCTCGAAAAACCAGAAAAACAAAAACAAAAACAAAAAACAAAAACAAAAAACCCACAATGTATTTAAGAACTTGGAATTCAGATGAGCTATAAAGCTTTAAAATGTCACTTCAATAGTTCTCAGGACTAAAACTATCAATAAGGATTAGTTAGGAATTGCCACAGAAATAGTAATACCTTAAGAAAAAGGGGACATTGATATTGTGCTTGAGGACATGCTGACCAGAACCAGTCAGGTAGTGGACCCGCTTTGGCAGTTGATACAAAGTATCCAAGGGCCAATGGTTGCTGAAGAATATTAGTTACTTCATCATGAGATTCTGTTGAAAGTAGCCGATCAGTACCCTGACCCTTAGAAAGACAAGAATATTAGTTCATTCAGTATATCCAGATAACGAACATAAGTACAAAATGACTTAGAACAATTAATATAATTATTGCAATAAACCACACAAAACACTAAAACTTAAATGGTGATAGGCCAATAATCTCTACTGTTGAGAGGCTGAAGCAGGAGGATCAAAGGTCAAGACTTGAACTACAAAATAAGTTTAAGGCTAACCTGAACAACTTATCTAGATCATCTCAAAATTTGAGGATTGAGGATGTGAGTCCATAGCAGCTCATGTGTGAGGTCAAATTTAGGCCCAATAGTTAAAATTAGTAATACCATAAAAACAGTATATTATGAAACAGTAAAACAAAGTGAGTATGTCTAAGGTCAAAGTGAGTACAAAACACAAATCACTCACTGTAACTGCTATTTCCTAATAGTTCAACTAATTCCTCAACCCCAATGCAAAAGAAAAATTCAACTTGCTTTGCTCCTCTAGCATTATCTACAAAATGTCATTAATTTCAATAATGTTTTGGAAGGCATTATGGCAATACAGACTATTGTTCATTCCGTTTTAATTGGTCAACAAATTTCTCAACATTATTTTAAGAAAACAGACAAAAGGAAATTAATTCATAATGCAACTATTCATTATATCAGTGCTTTTTTTTTTTTTTTTTTTTTTTTTTTTGGTTTTTTGAGACAGGGTTTCTCTGTGGTTTTGGAGCCTGTCCTGGAACTAGCTCTTGTAGACCAGGCTGGTCTCGAACTCACAGAGATCCGCCTGCCTCTGCCTCCCGAGTGCTGGGATTAAAGGCGTGAGCCACCACCGCCCGGCTATATCAGTGCTTTTTAAGCACCAGAAATTGTACCCCCTTTTAATTATTTCTTTGAGAATTTCCTATAATGTATTTTGATCATAGGATTATGGTTACTTTTAATGTTAGGGGGGAAAAAAGAGAAACAAACATATTGGTATGATGCCTACACAGTGGAGGCTCAAACCCCAAAAACGAACAAAAGAGACTATGGGCAGCATACGCCTTTGAGACAGAGGTAGAGAAATCATGGCTCTCCCTCCCTCCCCCCCCCGAAAAAAATATTAATAGCTAAACCAAAGTGCATAAGCTCCGGTGATCTCATCTCTTTGCTAATTTTAAAGGGAAAAAATGGTATTCTAGTTCATATAATGATGGATGGATGGATGGATGGATGGATGGATGGATGGATGGATGGATGGCATTTACATACACTAAAACTTTTTTAGCATAATTACCTTGCCAGCATCACCTCCATGGGGGTAATGAGAACCTGGAGAATGTACAGGAGATGTAGTTGGAGATGCAGGAAGGATATTAATGATATCAGGATCAAGATCATCTCCTGTGTCTAATAAATCAAAGATACCCATTGCATCTGCTCCATCTGTACAGAGAAAAGAAATTAATATTTTATTTTCTGTATACCATGATCATTCACAGTAAAATATTGTAATAAATTTTAACCAAAGTGGGACTGGCAAAGCATGGTGGCACATGCCTATAATCCCACCACTTAGAAGACTGAGTGATAAGGACTGCTATGGCTTGTACAGCCAGCCTAGGCTATACAAGCAGTGAGAACCAGTCTCAAAACAACAACTAGGGCATGTTGATGCACACCTTTCGTCTCAACACACAGAGGCAGTGGCAAGAGGATTTCTGTTAGCTCCAGCCTAGTCAGTGCTACATAGTAAGACCCTGAAAAACATCTTAAAGTAAAATGGGTTAATATAACCAACATTTACTAAAGCACCAATACGTGTGCCACGTATTGCGCTGACAGTCATATAAAGGATCTTGCAGTATTGATCAATCTAAAAAGACATATGAAGAGATTAATCTAATGGTCCCTGTGATTCTAGGGGTCATACAAATAACAGGCAAGCACTATACCACTGATAGGAAGGAGAGAGTAGAGTGGGAGACAGTGAAGGGACTACTGTTGATACTACTACTCTCTATTCAAAATGGAGAGAAAGGGTAGAAGCTAAAGAGCATAGGCTTTGTAATCTTCGTACAAACTATCCGCTAGAAGCTGGCAAAGGCAAGGAAACAGATTTACCTAAGACTCTAGAAGGAATCAACCTTAAGACACCTTGATATTAACCCACGGAGAATGATTGAGCATTATAACAAATTCATGTTCTTTTTTATAATTTTTATTTATTTTTATTTTTTTATTTTTTGGGTTTTCGAGACAGGGTTTCTCTGTGGCTTTGAAGCCTGTCCTGGAACTAGCTCTGTAGACCAGGCTGGTCTTGAACTCACAGAGATCCGCCTGTCTCTGCTTGAGATAGGGTTTCTCCTTGTAGTTCTGGCTGCCCAGAAGGCCAGACTAGCTCCAAACTCACAGAGATTCACCTGCCTCTGCCTCCTGAGTGGTGGGATTAAAGGCATGTGCCACCTCTGCCTGGCATAGTTTATCACTTTATTATTTTATTATGTAATAACTTAAATATTTATTTGGTAATGAATAGTACCATTTAAAACACATTTATATTTCTTGATGTTATGTTGGTTTTATTACCCATTGTTTCTATAACATTATTATATTAGTGTCTTAAAAGAATATGAATTTGCCATGCGGTGGTGGCGCACGCCTTTAATCCTAGCACTCGGGAGGCAGAGGCTGGTGGAGCTCGGTGAATTTGAGGCCAGACTAGTCTTCTGAGTGAGTAATAGAACAGCCAGGGATACACGAGAAACCCTGTCTCAAAAAAGAAAAATAAAAGCAAAACAAAACAAAACCGTGTGTGTATTTTTGAAAATCTACCATTTTCAAAAGTAATTTAGAGTAACAATAAACACTATATTAGTCTCTTCTATTAAATACAACCTAAAAGGTTCACTAAGTTCCATCTCTATTCTAGCAGTTTATACAAAGCATTGTTCCTGCAAACTGACATATAAAGGACTATGAATAAGGCTCAGTGTAGAAACAGTTTGCCTAACATGCAGAAAGCCCTAAATCAATCTCCAGTATTGTTTTGAGGGAGGAAGGGAAGGAGGAAGGAAAACATTGTGAGTATGGGTGTATGAAGAGAAGAGAGATTTTTTTTATATATGTATTATATATGACTGGTAAAGTTTATGTACAAGTAGCTCGAAACAACAGCATAAATATACAAAAATTTTAAGATCAATCAAAATAAAATTTACAGAATTCATTATCAATGACCAATTCTGATACAATAATATAAAATGGTGAGGTTTTTCATTTATGTTTGGGAGTCAAAATTCTTAGTGATCTGTTTCCTTGTCTTTTCCGGAGACTTGAACTTATCCTTCTCTCCGAATTTGCATCCTTTTCTTCCATCAAATAGCTTTTTCCTCTTGTGTATATATAAAGCTTTCTCTTTGCTACCTTGTTATAAGATATGTTTTATTGCTTTTTAAGTCCCATCTGCATAGTATACAATAAAACTTTCCATCTCAATGGTCTTAACAAATCTTTAAAACTCTTTTTTCTTATGAAGGTAAATGTCAGGGCATGCTATTGAGCCTACTTAAATTGTCAATATTTAAAAAAAAAAAAATACTCGGAGTCCAGGCATAATGATGTGTGCCTGTAGTCCCAGCTACTTGGGAGACTGAAACAGGAGGGTGGCTTGAGCATGGGAAAAACAACAATAAAACAGCCAGAGTTGTACATGCCTTTAAGTCCAGCACTTTCAGACTGAATGAAGAGGATTGCTGAGAGCTCGAGACCAAACCTGGGCTAAAGAGCAAGCAGCAGGCCAGACAGGGATACATAGCAAGATATTTCAAAACAAATAAAATAGAATTTCTAAGGCTCCATTAACTTACCATTGTTGGGATTGAAAGCTAAATCCAAATTTTCAGTGGTATAAGTAGCTGAAGCTACTTGCACAGAAGCAGAAGTGGGAAACACAAGTATATGAGTACATGATGTATCTTGTGGAGTATTTAGCTGAGGCGTCTGCATATTTAGAGTGGTGCTTCTTCCAAAAACAGAACCAGTTGACACAGAATCTGAAAAGAGATGCATTTTTCCTTTTTTCGTAAGTGAAGACTTTTATGTAACACTTAAAAACTTAAAGAGTACAATGAATAATGAAATCTGGCATATACTGAAGTGAACTAACCTGGCATGATAACAAAAGATCCTTGGGGTTCCATTGCAACCAAACAAGCACTAAGGATGCTGGGAGAGTCTGCAGCAGATATGCCACACATCCTACACATGTCTTTGAGCCTTTTGCTAAGAGACTGCAAGTTTCGACGACTCAGCAAACAACTCCAATCTGCGGGTATCAACAGGGGCAAAAGGAAACAGTGTTAGAAGAAAGTGCTCTGTTATACTATTTACCCAAGAAAACAATGAAAGAAATGCATAGCAACACTTAAATTAGCATATTTCTAATAAAGCAATTATCAAAGCTAAAACTCTTATAGTGGTTCCTGACATTTCTTATCCCTTTACCTCCAGTAAGTATCACACACAAGCCATTACATATCTACATGACTTTATATACGCTCCTTCTTACACGCAATGTTTTACTGATAACTTTTAGCATTTTAAAAGAAGATGTTTTTATGTGTGAGTTTCGCCTGTACACTACATGTGTGCAGTGCCGGCAGTGCTAAAAAAGGGCATCAGACCCCTGAAGTGCAGATATTGTGAGCCTCCAGGTTGAGTGCTGAGAATCCAACTTGGGTCTACTGGAAGAGCTCTTAACTGTTGAGAACTTTAGCATTTTATTCAATGTATTACATAATATGTTCTGAACCAAATATACATCACCATAAAACAAAGTTAAAAAAAATAAACTAGATAAAAACAAAATTTACCTTTCAATTCTCCATGTCCAATCCTACCAAGGCGACCAATTACCACTCTCCATGGTAAGGAACTCATCTGAATAAGTCCTAAGCACCACTCCCAAAGTTTTTGTAGACCAAACCTTCTGGCAGAACCCTTTTTCCGACGAGCCCTATTGAATGAAATGTTTGTAAATATTTCTAAAATTAACATAATGAAATTCTATGAGGGTTCAAATATGTGACAAACTGGTTCATCAATTTAATTTTATCCTGTTTTATTGACTGGTACCAGGGTATATAAACTGGTACCAGGTATCATATTGTATATGATATGCCTATACTTCCATTACAGGGTTATATCCCCACTTCCTGGTCCTTTACTTAATTTAAATGCTTCAAACCTTTATAAAAACCAAGTCCTGATACACACATATTTGCCATTCAAGTTCCTAAGTTTTTGATATGGGATCTCTTTAGGTTGCCCAAAATTGTTTCCTAAATTCAAATAATCCATCCTTCTGGCTTAGCTCCCTGAGTTGGAGGAAACACTGGTATATGGTATCATATGCAGCTTCAAATTTATGGATTATTTTGTTATTCTTACTGTTTTACAATACACATTAGGGACCTGAAGAGATAGCTAATTTGATATAACATGCTTTCCTGACAAGCATCAGGACTTGAATTCAATTCCCTAAACCTAAGGAAATAAATGTGCAGTGTTAATCTCAGAGCTGAGGAGGCAGACAGGTGAATCCTAGGAGCACACTAGCCAGTCATCTAGTCTACTTGGCAAAGTTCAGGCTGTCAAAGAAGGGGAAGGTTGGATGGAGAGCACCTGAGGAATGGCAGTTAAGGTTGTCCTCTGACCTCCACAAACACACATAAATAAATTCTCAAAATATATTTGAAGGGCTGGAGAGATGGCTCAGCAGTTAAGAGCATTAGCTGTTCTTCCAGAGGACTCGGGTTCAATTCCCAGCATCCACATGGCAGCTCACAACTGTCTATAACTCCAGTTCCAGGGAATCTGACACCTTCACACACATGAACAACGAACGCCATGAACAAGAACTAGAAAATATGAGTTGTCCAATTTTGGCCAACAATTTGTACTAAACGAATTTCCATACCTTAAAAAGTAAAGAATACCCAAGCCAGGCGGATCTCTGTGAGTTGGAAGCCAGCCTGGTCTACAAGAGCTAGTTCCAGGACAGGCTCCAAAGCTACAGAGAAACCCTGTCTCCAAAATCCAAGAAAATAAAAAAAGTAAAGAATACCCAACACAAACTACATTTCTCAGCCCGAATAACATTTTTGTATGTTTCTAATACATGTCCTTTATTAGGTAGGCAACCGTGTAACACAAGCACTTTGCAAATGAGCAGTATCAGCTAACATTTATTTATTTATATATTTATTTATATATGTTACAAATATATGGCAAAGCCACTGTGCAAGCAATACTCACTTCATCCTAACAATCTGATGAGGCAGATAAAACTATTTGACAGATATTATAAATAAATAAGCCGTAGCTCAGCTGCCTAAATTTCCCAATACCATAGACCAACAAGAAACCAGGAAGGAGTTACATTTCAAGACAGGTCTTATTATATCTTATTAGAATTATTTTAATTTGTGCAGGAGGAAGCATATTCCACGGCCCAGGCATAAAGATCAGAGAACAACTTTTGGGAGTTGGCTCTCTCCATCATTTGAGTCCATACTGTCAGGTTTGGAGGCAAGCATCCTTACCCACTGAGCATCTTGCCTACCCTACAAATCTCAATCATTGTTCCACTTCTACTTTTTCAAAGATCTATTTTATTTTATGCATATGATTGCTTTGCTTACGCATATGTATATGCACCACATGTAGGCCTGATCTTCAGAGACCAGAATGAAAGGTTAGATTCCTTGGAACCAGAATTATAGATGATTGTGAACCACCATGTAGGTGCCAGGAATGGAACCTAGTCCTCTACAAAAGCAGCTAGTACTTCTGTCTAAAGGTAGTTTATTTCTACCTTTTGATCAAAGAAGTAAAATGACAACCAAAGCCTGATTATGGTGGTATCCCTTCTCTTCCTTCAGATAAAACATTCTTTCCAAATTATCATGACTAATGCAAATATATCACCAAAAACCAAAACAAAACACCTTCCTGGACCTGGGGGGAGCAGGGAGGACCTTGGACTTTCCATAGGGTAGGGAACCCTGACTGCTCCTTGGACAGAAGAGGAAAGTAGGAGGAGGTGGAAATTTTCAATAAAAAATAAATTAAAAAAAAAAAACAAAGCAAAAACCAAACAACAGTGTACAGCTTATGTTATAAGCATTATTTATTTGTTTATTGGGTTTTTGAGACGAATTTTCTCTGTGTAAACCTGGCTGTCCTGGAATTACCTCAGTAGACCACGATGGCCTTGAACTCAAGAGATCCGCCTGCCTCTGCCTTTGAAGTGCTGGAATTAAAGGTGTGTGCCACCACCGCTCAGATCCACTTTTATGAGTAGGAGGCTTTCAATAATATTTAAAAATATTTTAAGGGAGCTGGAGAGGTGGATCAGAGGTTAAGAGAACTGGCGGCTCTTCCAGAGGACCTGGGTTCAATTCCCAAAACCTACACGGCAGCTAGCAAATGTCTGAAACTCCAGTTCCAGGGCTTCTAACACCTTTGTACAGACACACATGCAGGGAAAACACCAGTGCACATAAAATAAAAATTTTAAAAATAGTTTTAAATTATATGTATTAGGGGGTATGTGCACATGAGCACAGGAGCCTGCGGAAGCCAGAGTTAACTGGTATTGTGAGCCAAGAACTAACTCTAGCCCTCTGGGGAGAGTAGCAAACACTCTTAACTGTTATCCCATCTCTCAGTCCCTATAATATTTCGAATTCTTTATCTAAAATCACTGCCATAAGCTTTATAACATAAAAGTTAGGGATTTTTAGAACATAAAAATTAGATTAAAAATAATCAGTGTAACAAATTAATTAAGGGGAGACAGCATTTGTTTATGAGATATAATCTCACTAAGCAGCCCTGCTTGGCCTCAAACTCAGAGATTCACCTGACTCTATCTCCCAATGCTGGGATTAAAGACTTGAGACAACATGCCTGACCAGAATTGTTTTTAATTACCCTAATTATACAATAAAAGTACTAACTATAAAAATATACCTAGAATCTCAACAATTACTATCAAAATGTATATAAGCTTCAAATGGTTACCTACTGAGTATGAGACACCGTGTGTTGTACCTGTGCACATATACTAACATTTCAAATTGGGATAATCATATTTCAGGAACTATAAGTACCTATTTGGAACATCGATGTTAATAATACAAGTTTCTAGAAGCTCTCCATATAGATCTGTGCAAGACGCAAGAATCCACCTTTGATCATGTGATAAACAGTAGCCCACAAAAAGAACATTGTATTTCTGTCCAGCTTCTCCAAATGTCTCTCCTAGCTCTGTCTGTTTGTCCTTCACAGGAGCCAGAATAAAAGGTGGTGTATAAAGTCGAATACATTCTGGTCTCTGTTTAAAAAAAAAAAAAGCCATCTTACAACTAGAAATGAGAATAAAACAAAGCATTATTATTTAGTTTTATATAAGATCTTAAAATCTAAGTCATCTTAATAACTTTGTTCATGGAAAACATAATACTTACATCAGGACTTTTAAGAGCAGTTTCCAGAGCTAAGCCTGGACCAAACCCAGTCAGTGTTTTTACATTGGTTGATGTTGGAAGTGGTCTCCGGCACTGAGTAAAGGCCGAAAAAGCCAGAGATTTTAAATGCTGGGTGTAGATTTGTCTGTCTTCATGTTTCACGGGTTGTAATAGGTATTGACAAGGAACAATCTACGGATAAAGTGAGTATTACAAACATTAAAAGAGTAACTTGCAACATAGTAAAAGAAATCCCTTCAGATAAAACTTCAGCAGCATATAATTGACTATAAAAAACTATGGTTTCTATCATACTGGGTTTCTACTTTTTATGGTATGTGCATGAGTGTTCTGCCTGCATATATGTATATATAACTAATACATTATTATTAGCAGAAACCAGACAAGAACATTGGATCCACCAAGACTGGAGTTATGGATAGCTGTTAGCTGCTATATGAGTGCTTGAAATAAAATACTGGGATTGGAGAGATGGCTCAGGGGCTAAAAACACTGGCTGCTCTTGACAAGGACCTGGTGGGTCCAATTTCCAGTACCTACATGATGGCTCACAAACATCTATAACTTCAGTTTCAGAGGATCCAAAGCCCTCTTCTGGCCTCTGTGGCACCAGGCATATGATATAATACATACACAAAAGCAAACTGACAAATAATAAAAAATAAAAATAAATAAACCTTTAAAAAAATAGAAAAAAAGAAATTGAAAACTGGTCTTCTGAAGAGCGGTCAATGAACATCTCTTGCACCACTATTATTTAGAATTAAATAGACAGGCAATTTACATGGACCCTGAACCACCTAGAAATCTTTTATAATTTCTATGCATAGAAATTATATTTATTAAGACTCCCATGAGACCTACTGATCAAAATTTCCTTTTCTTCTATTTTTACTTGCAACTTATCTCAATTAAAACTAACTTACATAGAATACAGGCACTATTTTCCTTTTTAGGCTCTACTGTGTAACTCTGCTTACAAAAGTAACATAGAAAAAAATGGTATTCTCAATACAATCTTTCTATGGGGGTGCTAACAAACAAACAATGTATTATTATGTAGCCCAAGCTAGCCTGGAACTATGTACAGATGCTGTCTTCATATTTATGATCCTCCTACCTCCGTTTCCTGGGATTAAAAGCACAAACATGCAGTCAACATAATTTTTTATTTCTCATGATAACAGGACAATCAAGTTTATTAAAGATTATGTGTCTGTCTGTCTGTGTGTGTATACCATGTGGATGATAGCACCTAGAGCAGATCTCCTGTTCCTGGAATTATAGTTCTGAGCCACTGGATGTGAGATGAGGCAACTGAACTTGGGTTCTCTGTTAGAATAACAAGCACTCTTAACTGCTAAGCCATCTCATCAGCATCCATGACTATAAAATTTATCTTTTATAAACTCTCTTAAAATTTTTATTATAATATTTAAGTAAAATCAATACAACCTGGCTTTTATTTGCTTGTTTGTTTTTCAAGACAGGGTTTCTCTACGTAGCACTGGCTGTCCTAGAACACACTGTAAACCAGGATGATCTCAAACTAACAGAGACCCACCCACCTCTGCCTCCAAAATATGGGGATTAAAGGTTTGCACCACCATGCCCAGGTTACAACCTGTTATTTTAACAAAATTATTTTGCATACAGAAAAGTACCTCTGAAAGTTCTAAAGCCTCGCAGTCTTACCTGTACAGAAACAGTACTCTTGATATGAGGAGGAAGAGTCTGGACCATTTCCAGGAAGCATCGAAGTAGCCCCAACGTCCATACATTAGACGAGTTAGTGCTCTCATCTTTATTTTCATATGTAAAAGGATCAATTATATAAACAACAATTGCAGGTGGGTAGGTAATTGCATGTGAATCACCATCTGTGGGAATCCCCACTTTATCACGATCCATTGTGCTGAAAATTGAAGTAGAAATAGAACAGAAGGCTGTATTTCATTTGCCTGGGACAGCATCAAAGCAACTCCTTAGATCCCTCTCATTTACTGGCAAGGTATCAGAAAACTCCCCTGGAAATCAGAATACTCCTTCCCATCCAAAGAGAACAGCTCTGTGTATACCCTTTCACACTTCACACCTTATCAAATCCCTTCAAGTAAGAGGCTTTGTGCTTTTAAAACAAACAAAGAAAAAGACTTCTTAAACAGTTTAACAGCAGAGATTAAACTGAGATGACAAAGGTCAGTCTGACAGTCATCTCAGAAACAGATCCTGCCAGAAACATAGTTAACCCAGAAGGAAGCCAGGGTTATCTGTTCAAGTTTCCAGACTGGACATAATAATTTCCTAAATTTAGTGGTGAATAAGCACCTTTCATTGATAGGTAATTTTTATTTTCTTTAACTTTCTGATCTATGTAGCTATTCAAGATGGGCAAATCAATTCAGGTAAGTTTATTTTTGTCCATATTTAAAGAATGTGACTTTTGAAACAACCGCATTATAGGTAGCTGAAAAATAACTGGTTCAGGCTAGCTGAACCCAGAAAACATGGGAATTTTCACAGAATTTTCATTATAAAAACAGCGAGATCTATTACTGTTAAAGTACTTACCGTGCATTATACCATATTACTTCCATACTATAGACAAGGATACATGCTCAAAGAGGTTAGACCTTCCCCTAATCACAAAGTGGGTAAATGACAGAGCTGAAATTCAAAATTCTTAAGAATCTAAAGCCTCCATGCCAGGGCTGAGGTAC
Organism: Microtus pennsylvanicus; assembly: GCF_037038515.1. Classification (NCBI taxonomy): domain Eukaryota; kingdom Metazoa; phylum Chordata; class Mammalia; order Rodentia; family Cricetidae; genus Microtus; species Microtus pennsylvanicus. Next base: position 35,277,857 of record NC_134589.1, on the reverse strand, counting down.
AACACAGTGGTAGACTGCATGCCTAGCATATGTAAGGCCCAGGGTGGGGTCACACACACACACAGAGGGCGGGTGGGGGGTGGATATGACACTCCAAAGTGATTGTTCAAAACATTTATGCAGCGTATATAAGCAATTACATTTGCTTATGTCACAGGCCAGACATAATCATAGGGATAAGTGGAATTGAATGTTTTTAAAGATCATAATACTAACCCTGCGATTCTATAATACTTTTTAAACAATTATGATAATTTTGTACCTATAATCCTTAACATGACTAAACTAAATTCCAAGATAAGATCAAGAAGCACTTTATATACATTTATGACTATCTAACTTAGATGAAAAGAGGGGATTATAGATTCTGAATTTCCACAAACTTAAATTTGTTTTTCTTTATTCATTCATTCATTGTACACAGGCTTCAAGGCGGGCTAAACACATGCTACTTACTGCTCACCTATCTCTCAACCCCAGTATCAATATTTTTAAAGGTACCTTTCTGACACATCAAGATGTGGCTGAGTGGGAAGCGAAGCCGACTCCCCTGACATTCCTGCTGCCTGCAGAGATGACGACTGCTGTCCTCCTAGCTGGCCACTCTGAACTGTACTTGCTTGTGCAGACATGGATCCTGAACCACTAGTGTTCATACTGCCAAAGGGTGGAAACGAAGGCAGTTTATTTGATGACACTCCACTACTCATATTGGAAGATGATGAAGATGAAGTTGTGGTCAAAGTTGAATTAGCTGTGGCAACTGAAGTAGATATGGCAACACCTGAAGTCATTGTCATAGTGCTACTTGCCGCAGATGCTAAGGTGGCAGATGTAGTATTAGCGTTTCCAGTATTTGTCATCTGAGGTGCGGTTAGCAAAGACTGATTTGTAGGGGCAACTAAATTTGGCTGGGAGAGCAGAGAGCTGTCCAACGGCTGAGAAGCAAGATATGGACCTAAAGAACAAAAACGGGTATTTAATTCTTGATTTCACTGACTTATTTTTATTCTACTAAAGAAATAACAATTTATCTGATACTTTGATGGCAATTATCTTTCCTTAACTGTTTTACTAACAGTGCAGCATGTTCTAGCTTTCTAATTTCTCTGAGAAACTAAAGAAACAAGTTTAAAATGGAACTATAAAAGTAAACCTGCATTTTTATTCAAATTTAAGATAATAAGAATGAAATTGTGAGAAATTCTATTTCCTTGGCAAAATTAAATGTAAACAAAGGCTGACAGGATGGCTCAGTGATTAAGTTAATCACCAGGAACAACATGGTGGAGAGAAAGAAGCAATCTTGCAAGCAGTCCTCTGACTTTCATTGATTCAGGGACACAAACATACCCCACCATACTCAAGTAGTTAATGCTAATAAAAAATTAGAATACATCAACAAACGTGACAACAGTACGTAGCAATTTTTCATCAAACCACTGCAAGTTTTGTTAAATCAACAAGTTGAAGAAACACCATCCGGATTGCTTGACAGCTAACTAAAATATAAAGTGGAGAAATAGTACCATGAGGCTCAATTTACAAAAATGTCTAATTAGGTTCAGGAATTTGGTATTGCATTTCTTTGGAATAAGTGTAAAGGAAGTTCACTGATATTTAATTTAAAAGTACTACATTAAAAAATAGGCTTTTAAATACCACTCATTCTCTTAGCTACAATAAGACTTTTCCTGGAGTTGCATAGTTACTTAGAAATTACGTGAATCTGAACAAATCACAGATCTTGAAGTGCATAAAACATCAGACCCCACAGAAGTAGCAGAAAGTATTTTGGAATCCATAATGTCTACTTGATAGGACGCCCACATACGAAGCTAGCAGAATTTCTATGTGGACAGTCAGACAGTACATGTTTAACTTTGAAACCACAGTCTTTGCCACATCTACTCAGTTCTGATTTTACAGGACAAAAGCAGGCAGAGACAGCGCGTGTTTGAAAAAAATGGAGATGGCTACATGACACTAGGATATTATATACAAAAATAGGTGATGAACCAAGTCACAATGCTCACACTGCTCTTGTAGAATGAACACAAATGTAATACCTAAATCGTATTTGCAGACTTGCGCATAAAGCTTGAGTTTAGAAAATGCTTCATTGTTACCATCAGCCACCTGAGAAAACCATTCTGTTACAGGCTTTTCTGAAAGCTTCTTTGATGCAGTAGCTCCCACTTTCATGATCCCATCCGTCAACAGCCGAGAAATAGGTCTGTGTTGGCCCAATCGACAGGACTATAAATGCATACACAAAAGACAGAATTAGGGAATTTACTATACTAAAGGGTACAGGTAATAATTTAAAGCACTTAAGCTTCTTTAAAACAAGCTTTCATTACTTATAAATAATCACTGAGTCAAAATATAATGGGTAAGTATGGGGACATTGATCTTTTTCCTTTAGAATTTCAAGTTGCTTTTGTTGTTTTATGTTTTGTTTTGTTTTTGACAAAGGGTCTCGGGTAGCCCAGGATGGCTTCATACTTGCTATGTAGCTAAGGATGACCATGAATTTCTGATTTTCCTGTCTTCATTTCCCAAATGCTGAAATTACAAGCATATACCATCATTCCAAATAATACACTTCTTCCCAAGATATGGTCTCACTGTGTAGCCTAGACTAGCCTGGAGACTCGCTCCTTGTCTCAACTACCCAAGTACATGAGTTATAGGTATGCATCACTACACCCCAGAAACCAAGGGTTACTTTAAATGGAACAAATATGTCCTCTTGATAGTTCCTCCAACACTATGTTTTCCACTGTGACCCATGGCACACATACCTAACAAAGTCTAGTAAAAATGTGGCAGAGCCGGGCGGTGGTGGCGCACGCCTTTAATCCCAGCACTCGGGAGGCAGAGACAGGCGGATCTCTGTGAGTTCGAGACCAGCCTGGTCTACAAGAGCTAGTTCCAGGACAGGCTCCAAAGCTACAGAGAAACCCTGTCTCGAAAAAACCAAAAATAAATAAATAAATAAAAATAAAAATGTGGCAGAGTATAGTTCGCGAGTAAGACAACTGGCAAAATCAGCATTCCTCATTAACCGGTATATTACCCAGTACATTTTGAACATGGAAATATAAATTATAAAATACCTACCTCGTATATTGCAGTAAGATCTCTAAAAAAGCTTTTGGCTCCATTTAACAAAGCATCATTCTCTGGACAGAGTACAACATAGGCTATATCTCTTTGAGATCCATAAGGTTCCAGCATAAGTTTCTCCCAGTAAGGGAGAGCAAATGGAGAAAGCACCAGAAAATCATAATCATAACCCAACAAAAACGTGGGAATTGGCAGTGGTTCCGGGGATTCATCAGTTCCTAAGTGATAAAGAAGGAAGTTAGGAAAAGGCCAATTCATATCACCTTTCTTATTTCCAAAGCTAATAAATAAAGTATTAGGAAAATATTGAAGACAGAAACATATAAAGCTATTAATGAAATATTTTTCAGAATTAAAATACCCTAAAGAGGTCATTTTAAAATATTTTCTGATATTTTGTTTAAGGCAGTCTTTTTCTATAGCCCCGTCAGGTCGAATCTGTAGCAAGCCTCCTTCCCTCAGCCTGTTAAATGCTGGGAAATATAGGAATAAGTCATCACACCTGGCATTAATTAAAAGTAAACAAATTTATAATTAATATGAATAGTTAATTTTTTGCCATAAAAAGGGGACTTATGAGAAAACCATAAGATATACTATATAACATTGTATAGAAATCAACAATAATGATTTTTATTACTTAAACTTGGTTAAAACAATAGATGTCAAGTGAAATGTTCTTATCACAGAATATTTTTACACAAAGAAAATGGCAAATTACCTTATTTTAAAATAAATAAAGGACAGGAACAAAGACAAAAAATTAAAATACCTCTTAGATATTGGAAAATGATGGCTCTCTTAAAGAAAGTAACTTAAAATGAACACTAGGAAATAACTGCAGCACTACATTCTAGGTAGTGGTCAAAGCTCTTTACATTTCTATATTAACTAATTCTCATGAACACCATACATTGACAATCTTATTAAACTCATTTTAAACACAGAAACAGGAGTGGAGAAGGTAAACAACTTGTCCAGTATGATAAAAAAAAAAAGTCATTTCAGGAATCTGGACCCAGGAAACATGACTTCACCCTCTCAAATTATAGTGTTCAACTACCAGACAATCTACTGGCAAGTTTGAGATAGATATTTTATTTGACGAACTCTAAATTGATACTTTTGAGTATAAGTTAAAAAATATACATTTTAAACTACCCATATGCTTTAAATCAAGAATACATGAATTACTGAAAATAATTGGAATGATAACGGAAACAATCTGTATGTCTACAAATAGTATATTGGTAAAATACATATACAAACTACATACAAAAATTACATATATAAAAATGCTGTAGACCATCATTTAAAAAAAAGGAAGTTAATTATGGCTGTGTTAACAAATAATCTCAAAAATCAAGTACAGAAATAAATCTCTATACTGTGTTGTAGAATGTGATTTTAAGATGTGTTACACTTGTTTATGCTGTGGAACATTTGTTTAATGCTGCATTTGTTTAACTCCTTGAAACTGCATTATTGTGCCTGCCTAAAACACCTGATTGGTATAATAAAGAGCTGAACAGCCAATAGCAAGGCAGGAAAAAGAACTTAGGTGGGGCTGGCAGAGAAAATAAATAGAAGAGGGAAAAGAGCAAGAGGAAAAAAAGAGGAGAGGAGTACATCAGAGGCCAGCCACCCAGGTACACAGCCACCCAGCCATCCACAGAATATAAGAGTAAAAGATATAAGAAATAAGAAAAGGAAAAAGCATAGAGGCAAAAGGTAGATAATTTAAATTAAGGAAAGCTGGCAAGAAACAAGCCAAGCTAAGGCCAGACATTAATAAGTAAGAATAAGACTCTGTGTATATTTATTTGGAAGCTGGGTGGCAGGCCTGTAAAGAGTTTAAAAAAAAAAAAAAAAACTTGTTTTGGAAAGAATGCAAAGTTTCTACTACAAAGTATAACTAACCTGAAATTTTCAAGGAGTATCAATTTATATGATTTTTAAATCAACCAGCCATTAATAAAAAAGAAAAATACAAGAAGTCAACTACTGTAAACAATGCTGGTAATGTGGTTTGGTATTTGCCTATTGTGTGTGGCTCTGGGTTCAAACCCAACACTCCACATAAACAACCAGCTATGATTCCAAACATACTCCCTAATGCTATTTCAGAAACAACCAATATTTAAACATTTAAATAGTCTCCTTTATCACCCAGGCCATAAACAACTGTATACCTACGTGGAGTATTCAGTCACACTGTTACCGTTGACTGCAAGTTTCTATTTTTGTTCAAACTTTTTATGAGAGAAACCTTGTGTCTTTAAAAAAAAAAAAAATCTCAATAGCTCCAACCTGTCCCATTTCATCCACTTTAGAACTCAAGTCATCTGGGGATTTACAAGAATCATCGTAGCAATGACCCTTTCTTCACATAAAATCACACTGGATATCAAGCATGTACAAACAGTGCAGCTACTCATACTGATGTGAGAGTAAAGAACCAAAGGAAACGAAATGCTACAAATGTAGACTGGCAGTCTAGAATTAGAGATGGACCACAGTGGCCTGAGACGTTTAATACAAAATACCTGAAAACTAAGTGCTTATCCTAGTTTGGAATATCTGAGAACAGATATAAAATCAATGAATTATCTATTACAGTATATAACTTACCATAAGAGCCTCGGCCAGCCATTTTGTGAAACTGTTGCCAAGTAAGAGGACCCTGAACCCCCCAAGGCCTCACTGTTCTTTTTTTCTGAATAGCATCTTGAAGAATTGGCTGGAGAGAGAGGAGCATTCGAAGAATATCCTGTGAACACTGCATACTCACATCTACAATCACAAAAAAAAAAGTAAGTAGTAATTGCTATTGGTGACTCAAAATTCAGAGCCAAACCCAGATAGACACATAAAACAGAGATTCTTTCAGAGAGCCAAAACCACTAAAAAGTAACTCCTCTTCATAAAATCGTTTTTATCCAATCAATCAATTTGTATTTATTTTGGCTGTTCCTAGTACATAAGATTCTGTATTGCACTGAAATGAGTTATAGATCATTTCTCTGAATCCTACTACTAAGGTATAATGATGAGGTAAAACTAGTTACAATGATGAATTAAACTGAGAAATTACAGACTATAACAACAATATTCGGCTGGGAATAGAACGGTGGTGGGCCAAGACTGCCCAGCAGCACTAGCACTGGTTTCAACCCGCAGCACAGCAAAAGCAAAGCCGTGTAACAGAGGAAACCTGTTTACACCGCTAAAGACTGTTATCAACAAATATTTTGTAATCTTGGATATAACAGTATCAAATTTTTTGAAATGCATTTTTAAGCAAATATCAAAATAGGAATAAACCATGTGACCCATAAATGTTAAAAGGCTACAGAAAAGTACTACTAAATGTTACTGATATTAATCTGGATAATAATTTTGCCTGATCATACTATTACATTAAATCACTCAGCTTTAATTATTACCTCTGCCTATCATATTATTGGTGGCTTTAATTTTCTGTAACTTATGAAGTAATTTAGTTCTAAATATATGCTTAATAACAATTTTGAGCCAAGCATGGTGGGCACATGGCAGTAATTCCAGCATTGAAGAAGCTAACGAAAGAGGACTGATGCAAGTACCAGATCATCCTGGGCTACATAGTAAGACCCTGTTTCAAAACACAAAACAAAAAATTATATATACTGTTATATACATAGTAGAATACTAATTAGTCACTATTAAGTGATAAAACTACCTGACAAGGAATACTGGCTAAATATAATAAAACAATAATAATGGGGGGGGCATTAGGAAAGTGCTCGGTGGTTAAGAGTAATTACTGATGTGGGAGTCCCCTCTGTGTGCTGTGATTACCATTAATGAATAAAGAAAACTGCCTTGGCCTGTTGATAGGGCAGAACTTAGGTAGACGAGAACTGGACTGAATGCTGGGAGAAAGAAGAGCCGAGTCAGGGAAACACCATGAACCCACCGCAGGAGTAAGACATGCCAAAACTTTGCCAGTAAGCCACTGCCACGTGGCAACACACAGATTAATGGAGATGGGTTAAATTAAGATGTAAGAGTTAGCCAATAAGAAGCTAGAGCTAATGGGCCAAGCAGTGATTTATTTAATACAGTTTCTGTGTGATTATTTGAGGTATAAGCTAGCTGGGCCAGGACAAACAAGTGGGCCCTCCTCCTACAGATGACTGCTCTTACAGATGAGGACTCAAGTTCAAGTCCCTATATCAGGCAGCTTACAACCACCAGCTTCACAAGATCTGGTCTCTGCAGGAATCTGTACCCCTGTGCACATACACACAGATACATAATTAAAAATGTAAATAAATCTTAAATAACTAAAGCAAAAGCTAGAATGACATACTATTAAATATTAGTAAAAAAAGACAAATATAAAACTATAGAGTATATTTTATGCTATGAAATTAGTATAAATATTCACATGTGATTAGAAAAAGTTATCAGCTAGAGCTGTTAATTGTAATTACATGGGAGCTTCTAAAAATCACAAGGTGACAGAGGCAGGTGGATCTATGAGTTCAAGGTCAGCCTGATCTACAGAGCAATTTCCAAGACAGAGCTACAAAAGAAGCGGGCGGGCGGGCGGGCGGGCGGGCGGAAGGAAATAAACAAACCCAAGAACATTGGTAAGGAGGCTTATCAAGTAAAAGAAGCTGAATTTGATCCTCAGAACACACGTGAAAGGAGAATGAGTTCCACGGGTGCACTCTAGCATATGCACCAGCATTCAAGGTGCAGACATATCAGATCTGTTAAAATACAAACTCAGCATTCAGTTCTGAGATCAAGACACAGTAATTTATATTTTTTATTCTAATTAATAAGGATCCTCACAGATACTGTCAATATGTTTTATTCTTAACTAGTGAACATTAGCTATAATTAGCCCTGATATTCTAATTCTTATTAAAAATCACTAAACATCTACTTCAAAAAGGATGATACAAATTTAGGAATTAAAACTATAAAGTTCTTAGGAAGAAAAACACTGAAATGTCATGACCTTGGGCCAGAAAAACCTTTTTAGATATAACACCAAGTCACAGGAACAAGGGTGGAAATTAATTCTATTTTATCAAAAACATTCTTCAAAGGGTATTATCAAGAAATTGAAGATGAGTTAAGAGGTAAGGGTGTTTGTCTCCACACCTAATGACCTGAGTTTAATCCCCAGAAACTACTACTACTACTACTACACACACACACACACACACATATTTTAAAAAAGTGAAAATATTTTCAAGCCATATACCAATAAAGGATTTTCATCCACAGTCCAAGAAGAGCTCATACAAATCAGTAATAAAAATGCAAAAATAGATAAAAAATTTAAAAAAGCAAAATCAAATAAGGATCACAAATCTGAGGGCAGCCGGGGCTGCAGGATCAAGATATGTCTGTCACCTGCACACTCATCCCTTCTCACCCCTCAATAAAGCAAAAGATCTTAAGAAGCATTTCTCTAAATATACACAAATGTATGTTAAGTCTAAGAAAAGACAATGAGCATCATTCATCACCAGAGAAATTCCAAGCCAAACCACAAGACACCACTTCATAACCACTAGGATGTCTTCAATAAAAAAGAAGTAGACTGCAAGTATTGGTGCGGTTTTGGAGAAAGTAGAACCATCTAATGCAAAAATTTAAAATAATGCAGATGCTTTGAAAAATTATTAGTTAGATGACCCAGGAAATCAATTTAAGTATAATGCAAACACAAGCATACATCATATAAAATTGTATACAAATGTCCACAGAAGCATTATCTGTAACAGCCAAAAGAGCATACATACTATAAAGTGTTCAATTTGTAGGCTCTTTATTTATATCACAATAGAATATTGTGTCATTAAAGTACTAATATGTGCTTTTTAAGAACTCTGAAAACAATCTGTGTATAAGGTGGGAAAAAGTCAGGGGCTGGAGAGGTGGCTCAGTGGTTAAGAGCACTGGCTGCTTTTCCAGAGGACCCAGGTTCTATTATTCCCTGTTCCCAAAAGTCTGTAGGGTACTCAACACCCTCACATAGACATATATGCAGGCAAAATGCCAATGAGATGACCATACACTGCACTGTTCTATTTACATACAATAACCCTAAAAGCAAACATATACAGACAGAACCCTAACTAGACTAATGGTTGCTTACAGTTCCAAGAAAGGGACAGACAGAAATAGGAAATAATTACTAAAATGTTTCAAAATTGTTTGTACTGATAGTTACAACTGTAAATACTAAATGATTCTATGTCTTATATAGGTGAATTATATGGTATGGTTATAAAAGTATTAAGTGATTAGGAAGTGCTGTGATAGTGAGCATGAGAAAACTAAGAGCAACTTTTTGTTGTTATTGTTGTTGGAGCCTTGGCTGTACTGAAACTTACACTGCAGACCTGGTTGGCCTTGAACTCAGAGATCCACTTGCCTCTGCCCCAAGTGCTGGGATTAAAAGTGTATACCACCGGTCGACTTCTCTGTTTTTATGCCAATACCAAGCTGTTTTCAGTGCCATAGCTCTGTAATAGAGTTTGAAGTCAGGGATGGTAATGCCTCCAGACGATCCTTTATTGTATAAGATTGTTTTGGCTATCCTGGGTTTTTTGTTTTTCCATATAAAGTTGATTACTGTCTTCTCCAGATCTGTGAAGAATTTTGATGGGATTTTGATGGGGATTGCATTGAATCTATAGATTGCTTTTGGTAGAATTGCCATTTTTACTATGTTGGGGTAGAGGCAAGCACTATTCTCAGTGTTGGAAATATGACTATCCTTACATAGAAATTACACAGCATGTACTTATGGGATAAGAGATCAATTAATAAATTCTATTGCATGAGAAATAAATAAATACACACTATGAAAAATGCAGAACACGAGGAAGGATTTCCAATTTGTAGTAATAAGATAACATCTAACAATACTTAAAAGAAACAAGAAAGATCCCGAGAAAGGTATCCAAGGCAGAGGGCACAATCCATTGGCCCTAACCTATAGGTCCTAATTCTGTTGTATAACATCTCAAGGATGTTATACTTTAATCAGAGTATAAATACGCACCAGGTAAAATCCAGTTTTTATTTGGCAAACAGGTTGTTCCCAATAAATTACTGATAAAGAGCACACTGAAGCTACTGCTGGCACTGGAGTTAGTAACACTGCAGATCCTATGTGCTAGGTACTCACTGACTCTTCCCTACAGTATAATGAATTAGATGAATCATGATATTTTCATGTATAAGAATGAGCTCATGTGTGCGGTCTTCTTGCTTTATTTCACAAATTACTTTTAATACCACAATGAAAATAATTATGAGTTATGATCATACTGTCCAAGAACTATTTTTGTTTTGTTTTATTTAGACAGAATCTCACTTTGTAGTAATGGCTGTACAAAACTCCATCATCCGCCTGCTTTTGCCTCTTGAGTACTGGGATTAAACACATGTGCCATGATGCCTAGGCTGCTCAACAACTATTATACTTCCTATTAAATGCCTCCTCCTCCTATTCCCTGCTCATTTTCATACACGTGTAAATCTCAAGAGTTAATCAGCACCCAGAGATTTATGTGCACACCAACACCGCACTTCCTTCTGCTTGCTTCAGAACTGAACTGAAAGGGAAGTAAGTTGTTTAACTTAGGCAGTGAGTTGTTTCAGTGAGGAAAGATACTTTCACCTAAGCCTGCAGACCTGAGCCAAAGAAAGATAAGCAACTCCTGCAAAGGTCCTCTGATTTCCACACGCACACACAAACAATATGCAATAAAAAAAAAAAAATACCTGTGACTTCTGAATTATTCTGACATAACCCCCAAACTACTATGCTATAATTCACTTATCTGCTACATATAACCGTCTTCAATTTCAGGGCTTGTTAATACTGTATCTGTACCACTGTAATTATTTATCCTTCTATCAATAAAAATTTGTATTATTTATCTGATTATAATTTTAGTTATCTTAGTAGCTGAAAAACAATTAAAATGTAGACTATCTTCATCAATGTTGCAAATACCAAGCCCACTGTTCTATGTCTGAAAGCAGCTGAATTAGTAAATTATGTAAAAACTACATAAAATCTAGTATGTTTACATGAATGAGCGCAATAAATCTTTACAATACTTTCCAAGTCAATTATTAGTTTTATTTCATTAGTACAAATGAAGTGAGTCGAGGATATAGTTCAGTTATAAAGCACCTACTTAATATACAGAAGTTCCTGGGTTCAAACCACTCCCCCAAACATACAAACATATTCTCTCTCTCTCTCTCTCTCTCTCTCTCTCTCTCTCTTTCTCTCTCTCTCTCTCTCTGTGTGTGTGTGTGTGTGTGTGTGTGTGTTTATACAGATAAAAATTTACTTTTTCAAAGACATCATTAGTAATGAATGGGACAACCGATTCCTGTCTCTAGAATTTGACTTAGAAGATCACGTGCAGTGTGAAAATGCACACCTCTAACGAAGTGATGATGCCTGAAGCTGCTAGTATGGGAAATTAGGCAGCAGTATCATATGACTCTGTCACTGTCTCCCATTGCTCTCATCTATAACTACAAAAGCAATCGCTACAAACTTTCCCTCTATTGTCCAAAGAAATAACTTCTCTTCTTATTGCAATGAACATATTCCTATATAAAGGTCTACATATACCTCTACTTGAAATGGAGTGATTCTATTACCCTCACTTCTCACTTATTCAGTGACTTTGATCCTACCATGATACCTTTTGTTCTGTGGCATTTCTTCCCATGGAGGAAGGTTGGACTGTAAAGAGGAACTGAGGCTCCAGTTAGGTAGGAAGACTAAGTTTTAGAGGTCCATTTAAGTGAAGGATGACCACAGCTAGTAATGTTGTATTCTGTATTTTAAAACTGCTAAAAGATTTTAAATGATAAGCTAATTAGCTTGGTTTATTATTTCTATCGTTTATCCATACAGCAAAATACCACGGTGTACTCAACTCATGAAATACAAATGAATACACTGTACTAATATATAAAATTATTGTCAATCATTGCCAATTTAAAATTCTCATCTAGATAGATGAACTCTCCATGTATTTCATGTATGTATATATATTAATACTGTAATTATTAACCCGAACATAAAATTTATATTTATACCAAACATCTCCCTAAATTTTAACATTGTTTCTCATTCCCAATCTAATCAGGATAGCATAACTGATTATTAAGTTCTTTAACTACCTTCAGGAGGCCACATCCAGTGGTCTTGTTACGCTGTACCTTTACGAAGACATTGTTTGTACATACAATCACACTCTTTCAAATATTCTCATACATGAGTACCCTATTTCCTGGTTCCTTCTCAGATTCCTTTCCGACCCTCTCTTCCCCAAAGCTTCCCTTCAAGCTTCAGTCTTTTAAAGGGGCCCCAATATCTCAGGGCGGCCTTGAACTTACTATGTAGACAAAGATGATCCTGAATTTCTGATTCAGTCCTCTACTTTCCTAGTGCTGGTATTACAGATGTGCTCCACACCTGGCATCCCATTGTGTTTAATACTGACAACCCATATATAAAACATGTTTCACCTCCAGACTCATCAATCTTTGGAATTTAAAACTCCTATCTTCAAATATGTACTTGACCTCCTATTTTCTCCTCTGTACTCAGCACCAACATTCACACAAACCATGCTTAATGCTTCATCTCTTCTTACATGGATCAGCACAATTCTGTAGGTCCGTATCTCAGTCTAAACTGGACGCCACTAATTCGACTGCTTTTGGTTCTTCCCACGCTGTCATCTAACTGACTGCTATAACTGGCTTCTATCTAGTTTTTCTGCTTCTACTCTTACCTTCCATCACTTCCAATCCCAGGATAACTTTTATGCAATAGTCAGTGATATTTTTTTATCCAAAAAAGGCAGTGTGGTATTACTTTTATATTAAAAAGTTCCCACAGCATTTTAAATAAATTCTAAAGGTATGGTCCAAAAGGGGCTTGCTGCCAAGCCTAACAACCTGAGTTTAATCCCCAGATCGACTTGTTTTAAGAGAACCAACTCCTTCAAGCTGTCCTCTGACCTCCAAATGTACTCCATGCCACATATATGCATCCAAGTACATGCACACTCACACACAAATTAAGTAAATAAATTTATATTATTTTCATGTTTCAGATACCTCTTAGGCTCCATCATGTATCAGACTGACCATCACTCAACATTAACACTGCTTATTTCTCTATCAAGAGAACTATGTCCTCAAGGACTTTGAACTGCATTGTCTAACATTGTTCCTCCAGTTAACTATACTGTCTACTTTTCCCTCTTCAAGTAGTACTTTCCATAAAGGTTCTTCCCCCTCACTCACATCTCTAACCATATTTCTGAAATAGAATAAAAGGTTTCTCCCACACAAACATATTCTGCCCTGTTTTATCTTCTATGTACTTATAACTGGTATGTAATGCAAACATGTTGTTGTTGTTTAGTGCTTGTCTCCTCCACAAAATCATAGGCTTAAAAAGAACGGGGATTCTAACATAATCACTTTATGTCTTGTGAATGAGAAGCCCAATCCAAATGTGGATGGGGCCCACAAGGTAGATGGCCTTTGAGGCATGACACTGAAGGCTATCCTCTCGCCTCCATGCACATGAACCCAAATACATCCAATAATGCACCACAAACACACGAGCAAAACCAAACCAACAAAGAAAAATCAAAACCAGAGACTGCTGTGACTGTTCAACAGTTACCATGAAACAGTACTAAGCACAAACAAAGTGCTTGGTAAATATAATATAATAAACAGAATCGAGGCATAGCTCAATAATGGAGTGAATGCACCTCAAATGACAAAATTAGACAGCTGAAAGAAAATCATTAGTTTTCTGTTGACAAACAAGCAGCATGTCTTTTAAATTTCTGAGTATGCAATAACAGGTATACAATAACTTGTTTTTATTGCTGAAAGTCAACTAAACAGCTAAGAAATCTCTCTTCTTGTTACTGTCTTTTATGTTAATTTTTCTGAGACCAGGCCTCTTATGTAGTCTTGTCTATCCTGAAACCCCATATATATATGACGCTAGCCTCCAACTCAAGAGATCCACCTGCCTCTGCTGGGATTAAAAGTGTGCACCACCAGAAGACTCAGCACTCAGTAAAGACTTTACTGTCTTTGAAGAGGGTTAAATCCAAATTTTGGCATCCTATTAGGTCTAACTGCTTTTGATATTTTATCCCCAATAAAAAAGAAGCAAAGTCAAATACCTAAATAACAAAACAAAACAAAAAAACTGATTTCAATCACAAACTTACCATTTTGTTTTGCCCACGGATGCAAGCATGAGCTTTTGACAAGTGCTTCATCAACCTTTCCTCCTGACATATTATCCATGAACTGACGTCCATGTTCTAATGCAAGATAGCAGTCATTGCAACAGTCCCGCTCTTCAACACGTACCCAATTGCTAATTATACCCATTTTGGGAAAAGGATCTTGGTCTGCTGCTCCAAAGGGTGAAAATAAATTAGTGCATTGATCTTGTAGCAGTAATATCAACTCATCAGGCACCTTTTCAGATTCCTTTAGGCCTCCATTAACATTTTCAGCAGAGGTAGCCCTGAGAGCTTCAAAACGTTTTTCTGCTTCTTTGCCACAGTCTGTGTTGCGTCCTATGATATCAAGTTCATCTTCAAGAAATAATCCTGAATTATTTCCAAATTTTCGGTTCATGACAGCACTGAAGCCGCAGGTACACCGATACTGTGCTTCCTGCGTTGGATCTGGAATGTAAACTCCAACATCGGCACCCTTGATATTCATGTTGCAAACACAAATACAGCAACTGTCAAAATTACAGTCTTTAAACAAATTCATAACTGATTCTGAAAGGATGAGGTTTACATAAAGACTGTGTGCTTCAGGGATTGAAGGGACAGTTGCAGGTTCAACAGAATTGAGGGGTCTGCATGTAGATGGGGTGGAAGCTGGTGAATACAAGTCTGAATTCTCATACTTGACTGACCCTTGAGCACTAGCAGGTCCACCAGCTCCACGAGGAGTCCGTGGAGTCCTTGGAGTCCTTGGAGTTGGAAATCTAGGGGTGGATGGAGAAGGAAGAATTCCGGCACCACCATTACTAGGAGGTGCACTGCTCGGAGGCATCCCAAAAGAAGTATGGGTTTGAGGTGTGTATGCAGGGCCATAATCTTGATCCATATTACTTCCATCACTGCTGTCACCAGGGTAAAAAGAGGAACACATACATAAAGGAATACATTAGCAATGTGAAATACAAATAAAAATTCTCCAAACACTTTTCAGCAACACTGAAAATTTCCATATGGCAATCAGTACAAGATAATAGGTATAATGAAGACTTATTTCAGGTTTATTGTGTCCACTATGAAGATTCTTGTAAGCTAACTAGATTTCCGGCTCAGAATTTCTGTCCCTAGCACCCACATCAGGCATCTCACAGCTGCCTATAATTCTAGCACACACATTGTGTATATAAAGTCATGTAAGAACACATGTATAAAATTTTAAGTCTTAAAAAAATTACAAATGAAGTTTGTATACAGTTATCCACATATAGATCACCATACTTATTAATTTTTGATGCTACAAATATTTGTATTTCATTGACTCTGGTAGTTACTGACTGCAAAAAAATATATTCTGACCTCTGAGTTGTGTAAAAGTGGCAACAGTAATTTTAAGATACAACTAAATAATGAAATGTAAAACTTTCTCTGTTAAAAAGTGAAATAAATGCAAAACGGTAGTATACAAATGGAACAACTCAGTCCTGCGGACTAAAAGGTACTTCTAAGTCAAAAAACTGGTGTATGGTTTCAAATTGTTTATCCATCTCTATTTATTTGCTTGTTTGTTTGTTTATTGGCTTTCAGAAGCCTGTGTTCTTTTTCCAGCATACCAGGTACTTCAACAAAAAAAAATGAATAAAACCTGGATTAGTAAGATAGCTCAATGGGTAACAGTGCGTACTGTGCAAGCTGAAGACTTGTGTTCAAATTCCCAGCACCCATGTAAAAAAAAAAAAAAGCTGAGCATGGCTGAGCAAGCTGAAATCCTAGTATCTGGAAGACAAAAAAAGGCAGATTCCAGAAGGTTGCTGGGCAGTCAGCCTAGACAGAACAGCTCAAGTCTCTAGTGAGAACTCGTCTCAAATGAGTAAAGGAGAACTAGATGGCCATGTGGCTCATAGGCATGCACACCTTTCACTGCCACCCCTCTTAACAGACAGACTGACAGACACACACACACCTATACAAGCATTCAGTATTATAATAACATCATCATCATACCCCTCTTTGATGAATGGCATTGAAGAGCCTGAAGAAAGCAAGTCCAATTTCCCAACAGTCCAACTTTGCCGGTAAATACACTCTTCTGGTAATTTGATAGGAGGCAGACAATGGCTTGGTAGAGTTTTTAAAGGTGCAAACATGGAACATCCTACTAGAACTTGACAATTTTCGGGCTTATAGACATAAGAAAAATCCTACAATATAAAGAAAGTGGACTTTCAGTGCCTTATTTTCAAAGGACTATCTTATTTACTCTGTTCTTTAAATGGACAAAAGCATAAATATTTTATTTTATTCTTTAATGTATTTTACATAGTATTCCCATAATTCAATCCTCACATTGGTCATAAAACTAGTAACGACCGTGAAAAGTTTCTTGAACACAGCAATTAATCCTATAAGAAAACAAGGAAGTGCATTACTTTTTTAGAAAAATACTTACTTTAATTTCAGAAGGTTTGGGGCTACAGAATCCCTCCTCAACCTCAATTCTGAACTGTGTTCCTATACTGGAACTATTTCCTTCTAGAACAGTTCCTCCAGGGGCTGTATCCATACTACCATACTCTTTATTATTCATATTCATTGGAGAAAATCCCATAATGTGTTGTTCCAATGATGGTGGTGTAGGATACATCTTGTGAAGATCTGCAGTGCCTACATTTAATAAAACACGCATTTTAACACAGATTAAAAAGAGTTGAATCTGTGTTTAAAGCAAAGAAAATTTTCTAGGGGAGTAAGTTTTCAAACTGAACTACAGCTCAGATCTGTGAAGCTTACTTATGCAAGATAATGGATCCAGACTTCCTGTCTTGGATTCTTTGGAGCTGGCTTTATCATCCAATCCACTTGCTGATTTTTTAGATCCAGGCTATCAAAAAAAAAAAATGTATTAATCTGAAAGCCAATGTAATCACACAGTACTATCATTCATATGTAACTTAAAAGATAAACACTAGTCATCAAAAGTGGTCTTCTGAATCTATGGCAAAGCCAAATACCATACTACATAGTTTACAGATAGATCCATCACCAAATACCACACTACACAGTTTACAGATAGATCCATCACCAAATACCACACTACACAGTTTACAGATAGATCCATCACCAAATACCACACTACACAGTTTACAGATAGATCCATCACCAAATACCACACTACACAGTTTACAGATAGATCCATCACCAAATACCACACTACACAGTTTACAGATAGACCCATCACCAAATACCACACTACACAGTTTACAGATAGATCCATCACCAAATACCACACTACACAGTTTACAGATAGATCCATCACCAAATACCACACTACACAGTTTACAGATAGACCCATCACCAAATACCACACTACACAGTTTACAGATAGATCCATCACCAAATACCATACTACACAGTTTACAGATAGATCCATCACTGGAGATTAATTAAGTCTCGATTAACAGAAATGGGTAGATTCAAAAAACACATAAAAAAGCAAAACTAACCAATAACTTAAGACTGAAAGATAAGAAATTTAAAATAAACTATAATATATATAATTCCTATATAATCAATAACTCCTCTTAATTCTTCGTTATCTTTTAACCTTATTTTAATAAAGTTATTCCTGTAAAAAATATTTTTACATGTAAAACTGAGGACCCTCAGGGAGACTTCCTAACAAAGCAATAAAATCCCTAACAAACCAAGGTTTAGGTCTTTCATTAATTATCACCAATGTTTTTTGGATTTTTGTTTTGTTTTTAAAGATAGGTGGGGCTTATGTAACCTAAACTGCCTTCTTATTCTTATGTAAACAAAGCTACATTCAAAATCCTGATTTTCTTGCCTCCACATCCAAAGGATTACAGGCATGTGCTACACATCCAGACCTTACCAATGTTTTTACAATTAACATTTGTTCCATGTTTTACGTTGAACACTTTGTGAGTAAAGCCCATATACAGACAACTTTTTTTTTAACCTCAGAGAAGTCACAGCTGATGTCTGAATATTGGCAGAGAGAACCTCTGTCTATATAGATCAAAATATTCAAAGCTCTTTTCCCAGTGAACAGTGCCCTAGTGCACACTACAATGGAGGATAGAGTAAAGGTTTATATATAGACATATCTGTCATTACCCATATCTGTAGTACATTTTATAGGACCTGGCAGGATCGACAGCAAAGATAAATGTGCTAGTCAGTTCCTAAGCTACTTTTAAGGAGAATAAAGGAATCCCTTTTATGGTAAAGTAACACTCACTTCATTAACTGCTAAACAACTGGCATTCCAGGAAGTCCCATTTTAAAGTTTTTGTTTTATCTACAACTTTCTCTGAAAACAGGTGTGAAACATTAAGTAGTACCGTTTGTTTTCTCCTTAACTGTTTTTAAGTGTATGTCTTGTACTAAGAGAGGTAATTTCAGAAGCACTGGTATTCCGTACTAAATTTTAAGGTATAAAATTCTAATGTTAATTATTTAAACATTCTCTGATTCAATTCCAGAGTCACTTCTCAAACTACAGGATCAAAGAACAGAAAAAATCATTCTGAGGACTGAAAGGGAAAACAAAAAAAAACAAAAAAAATCTCACATGGCAGAGCTCAATGAAACCCCATCATCTATCTTTCAAACATACAAAAGTAAAAAACCCACATCAATGTCCAGAGGAACAATGTTCAAATGACTCTACCATAAGAGTAAAATAAACCAACTGTGTTATGTTATAAATATTTCCTACTGTTCAGAGTTAAAGCATAGTATTTAAGTGACAAATCACTTCCACACTTGAGCCAATATAAAGTCAATGAAAGCTAATTTAATCCTAATCATTAATAGTCTACTCACTGTTAATTCATCTTCATCAGAATTGAAGAGGTTATCAAGGTCAGTATAAGAGACAGCCAGATCTGAGTCATAAATCAAACTGGTCGATGGAGGACGGGCATGATTAGTAGGACGTGGAGCATCTACATATGACAATCAGAAAAAATATAAACTGAAAACTCAGCTACCAGCCAAGCATACTCTACTTATCTAAGATACATAAAAAACTTAATATGTTATCAAGACAACTATGTAACAAACTGTTCAGTCTCTTATTTTAAAATCTGAGCAATTTTTCTTAGAAATAAAGTTTTAAATAAACAACAGTACTTTCCCCCAAGAAGCTCCAAAAGTTGCATAATCTACGTTGTTAAGCTCTGTACATAAATCATAAAAATATATTTGCTATTTTTATAGTATTAAGCGTGTGATATATGTGTGTGATGTACACGTATCCACAGGTACCTGTGCACACACACATGCATACATGTAGAGGCCAGAGGTTGACACTCAGTATCTGCCTTAGTTGCCTCCTAACTTGTATTTTTAAGTAAGGTCTCTCCCCTGAAACAGGAGATCACTGCTTCAGTGAATTTAGCTATCTAGCTTTCTCTGGGAATTCACTATCTCCTCTCATGCTAGGAATATAGCCAGGCCCTGTCACATCTGCCCAACATTTATGTGGCTACTGAGGATCTCAGCTCTGGTTTTTATGCTTGCATACCAAGCAATTTACAAGCCAAGCCATCTACCCAACACTTATCTTTTCATTTTGAAATAGATATTGATTTGAAGTAAGGTTGTATATAAGCATGTGAATAAAGATGATACAATTATTGAATATCAAATTAATTATGCATGATAAATTATAGGTATCTGATGTAAAACATACTATTTACACCTAATAATGTAGGATTATTATTTGTCTAGAGGCTTGATATCATATTTTTCATTTATTATTATTTCTTATGTGTATAAGAATTAGAGGCTAGAAAGGATGGAGAAGAGAAATAGATAACAAAATAGAACTGGACAGAAAAATAGGTTCTAGTGCTTCACCATCAACTAGGCTAACCTATAATCATACATTTTATGAGAACCTAGGTAAGAGAAGCTTTGCGGTTCCTAACACACTAAATAAAGAAATGGAAACACAAAGTATCCTGATCTGACCGGTGCATATGGTATACATGTAGGGAAAGATATTGTACCACACACATACAAGAATCACGTTTTGTTTTTTAAGAGCATGGACATCTTGACCAGAAATACATGGATTTATCTAGACTCTCTACTCTATGGTCTAATATGTCTTTTTTTCCTTAATGCCAATAAAATACTATTATTATCTGTATATTTTGAAGTCAGGCAATATAACAAACAATTTTTTTGAGACAGGGTTTCTCTGTGTGGCTCTAGCTGTCCCAGGACTCAATATGCAGACCAGGTTAGCCTCAAACACAAGAGATCCATGTGTCTCTGTCTCTGGAATGCTGAAATTAAAGGCATGGGCCACCACTGTCCAACTAATAAATGACGTTTTTATTGAGGAGAGGAGAAATAAAAACCTGTACACTACTTACAAACTCATGAACCTCCTGTGTCAACCTCCTAAGTGTTGGGACGACAGCCATATATTACAAAACCTGATTTAGCACCTTGGTCTTTTTGCTCACTATCACACAGGCTACTCAAGTTCTTCTGAGCCTCAATATGAATTCCAAGACTATCTCTGTGCAACAGGTTACAGGTTAGAATTTGATAAGGACTATTTACCAAAGAAACATGTTACTACCAACACGTAGAACTGTCAGCCACTAAGTTGCCTTATCAAAGACAACCTGCTCCTTCTTTACATGGACTTGATTCCTTATTCTCATATTTGTTATTCTCAAAATTCTTTTTTGAAAATTGCCTTCAAAAGCTGGGCGATGGTGGCGCACGCCTTTAATCCCAGCACTCGGGAGGCAGAGGCAGGCGGATCTCTGTTGAGTTCGAGACCAGCCTGGTCTACAAGAGCTAGTTTCAGGACAGGCTCCAAAACCACAGAGAAACCCTGTCTCGAAAAAAACAAAAAGAAAAAAAAGAAAAAATACCAAAAGATAAATTGTGCCTACTCAAAAGTTTAACGTATATTATTCAGATTAAGGTTAATAGTATATTTAAAACTTTGTAATTACTAAGAAAACCAATTTCATTACCAAAAGAAAAAAGTAATTGCAGAAGTGATACATATTAAACACCTTGACTTAGCACTCTAAAATGTCAGAAAGCAACGAACTGTAGATCATTCATACATATATGTACACACAAACACACTAAATTACATCTACATATATGGCATGCAGGTCACATACTTTCAAAGAACTCTTGACTACTGTATCTCTATTATCTACAGCATAAAAATATATGGAACTGCCTGGAGGTGGTAATACATGTCTTTAATCCTAGCCTTTAAGAGTCAAAAGCAAGCATATCTTGAGTTCTAGGCCAGTCTGGTCTACAGAGTGATTTCCAGGACAGCCAGGGCTGTTACACAGAGAACCCCTGTGTAACAAGGAAAAGCAAAACAAAAAACTATAAATCTAACCATCCCAAATAATCCAACAGAGTCTCAGCAGCCTAGGTAGTAGGTGTCTTTACCCACTGAGCATCTCACCAGGCCCAGATGAGTATTTTCATTACCTATATTTCAAATCAGCACTGGAGTGAATGCAAAAGTCACGATTAGAAAAAAAGTTTTACCTTGCTTAGAGGGACTAAATAATGACATAGCATCTTCTTCATGTGATAACACTGTAACAGTAGATGTCCCATCTTCCACCTGAAAATAATATATATTATTAATATAATATTAGGCTATACTATATATTTTACCAACAAAAAAATCTAATGATTCTTAAAGTAGCTATGTGTCAAGCATTCTCTTATACACATTATATACATTAACACTAATTTTTTTGTTGCTTTGGAGTCAGGGAGTTACTTTTGAAACAATCATTGATGTATATCAGATTGGCCTTATATTTGCCATCTTCCTGCCTCAGTTTCCCATGTACTAGACTAGAAAGCAATACATTACTACACTTGGCTTGTCACTCTTTTCTACTGTTTAGTTTGGTTTGGGTTTTTCATTTGTTTTCAGACAGGATCTCACTATGTGGTCCTGGCTGGCCAGAAACTTGCCATGTAGGCCAGGATGGTCTCAGATTTGGAGAGATCCTTCTGCCTCAGTCTCTTGACTATTAAGACTAAAAGCGTATGCCAACAAACTCAACTATAAATAATACTACAGTAAACAATCAGTGTGTTCATCTTACAGATATATTTAATTCACAGGGATGCTACGGAATCTGTCCCAAGAATCATGCCTGAGAGTGGCAGCAGGAATTTAGACATACTATAAATTTCCCAAGTCTGCTAACTTTGAATTGTGGGTATACCCTTCCCAGATATTACTTGATTTCATATTTATAAAAGGACAAAACTTATCAGGCACATAGTACAGCTAAGTAAAACTCTGTGAGATTAACTGTTTTATAGTAAACATTATTGGGCCATTTAAAAAATTTAATTCTCAATGTTTATATTTAATATTAACTACAAGATCCTATCTGATAGTTATTTTTACCTAACAGATCGTTTAGTATGTAATCTAAAACTTTAATCACACGCATATTTTAGTTACATTTAATTGTATGTGTGTGCCACATGTGTGTATGCCACACCGTAAGTGTAGAGCTCAAAGAACAACATGATGATGTCTATTTCCATCATGTAGGACCCAGGGACTGAATTCAGATTCTCAGGCGAGGTAATAGGCATCTTGACCTACTGAGCCATCTCTCCAGCCACAGTTGAGAATTTTCCTTACTATAAAGTTTTTGCTTTTAAGAAGAAGGTAATTTTCCTAAATCACATATTCAAAAATACCCTCCATTTATTTAACCTAGTATCAAAATAGTGTCCCTAAATATTCTAATTCTGATCAAAGTTAATATACTCTGTATCCAATTTGAAAATGCAACAACAAACAAATCTTTTCATCATCAGAAACTAACCAAAAGTGTATCATATCCCTGATTTACTTATGGTAGTACACACATATCTACATAAAGATGACTCATCTTTCTATTCTAAAAGAAAAATGAGTGGGGACAGGGATACAGCTCAGTGATAAGAGTGCTTGCCTAGCATGCATGAAGCCCTAGGTTCAGAAACCAGCACCACCAAAAAGGAATGTAGCACCTTGTGTCCATAAGTGCACGACAGTATGCACATGGTAGGATAGGATCTCTCCTACTCACCTTGTGTTTCTTCCCAGTTTCTCTCTCACTATTTTGTCTATCTTTTTTATCAGTAAAAATGAATTCTTCATCTCCTTCAACAAATGCATATGGATCAATTTTAGGTTCTTGTTCTACATCAGATGCTATTGCTGAAAGATACTGATTTTTAATTTGATATTGCTGTACTATTTCATCAGAAACTTTTAAAGGTTTCTTACACTGCACCATTAACCTGCACAAAATTAGAAAAATTAGAAAATCAATATGTTATCCAAAACAGCATTTGAAAATTCTAAAACAACTATTATAAAGCTTTTAGAATTACTTGCATTTACCCTACATTTTCTAATTTTATAAATGAAAATAAGGTCATGTAATTATTTCAATTTTAACAACAGAGCAATGGAACTAAACTCCAAGTGACTTGTTCAAAGCCTGATACAGTGAAGGATTCGTAAATATAAAAAAGGGACAAGATACTTTCATATAATTTGTACAAGAAAAGTAATTATCCTTTTTTATTGCCATGAATAAATACATCTTAAATTTGAAGTTTTAAAGGCCTTGTCCATTAATAATGAGGTCAACAAAGAAAATAAAAGCACTAGGCCAAACACTCAGTTTTCCTCCAGCTGCACTGGAAGATCAATCTGTATATGATTAGTCTCCTGGTTCAACGCTGTAACTACAAAGAATGCATGTTTCCACTACCATTCTAGAAAAACAATAAAAGCATACAAAATAAGAAAAGACAGCAGAGAAACTCAAAAGACAAAGAAGCAGAAACTAACAAATCAAAGAAATCTAAGCCTTAGATTTTACAGTTAAGAGAGTGCAGCTACAAGATGCACGACATCTCTAAAGATGCAAACTCTTTAAAGTATATATTCCAGACCAGTGTGTGTGAATACAAAATCACTGACATGAAAATAAGGCACTTTAAGACTTCCAATTTCCTGTTCTCTAAGGTTTACAAACCTCAAGTCCTCAAGCTGTCAGAAAAATGGCATCCATTTCTGCAAAACTACTTCATTCTGAGTCCATCACCAAATTCTAAGCTTCATCTGCTTCTACTCCACGTCCCCTCTCATCTTACCTCCCTGTCCAGGGTCATCCTTAAAGCTCCTTACATAGGACAGACACAGTCCTGACTGCTCCCTTGTCTGCAACATTTGTCAGTTTGTTCCCTTGACTTCCTTCAATTCTGTGGAAATGTCACCTTCTCTGAACCTTATAATGACCACTGTATTTAAAATTGCATTATGCTACTAATGCTTCTGGCCCTGCTCTGTACCCAGTCCCTCCGGTGGCACTTCTCTTCCAGCATATTATATAATTCATCACACCTTCATAACTATCATTCTCATTGGAATAAAAGCCCCACCACATCTGTGATCTTTTTTTGCACACTAAATCATCTCTAATACTGAGTGTCAAGAAACAAGACAGGTAGTTAAACATTTGATAATAAACGAAAAGTAAAAAACAGACAAAAACTAGTTGGCATTAATAATCCTAAAATAGAGCCAGGCGGTGGTGGCGCACGCCTTTAATCCCAGCACTTGGGAGGCAGAGGCAGGCGGATCTCTGTGAGTTCGAGACCAGCCTGGTCTACAAGAGCTAGTCCCAGGACAGGCTCCAAAACCACAGAGAAACCCTGTCTCGAAAAACCAAAAACCAAACAAACAAAAAAAAATAATCCTAAAATAGAATATCCTGTACTGTAAAATAAGCCATTCTTTATACATTAGAAAGCATTGACCCAGGCATGATTACGCAGGAAATCCTAGCACTCAGGTGCAGCTAAGCTACAAAATGAGATTCCATCTCAATATGCACCTCAACACACACAAAAGGAAAACAAGTACGGATGCCACTGGTTATCCGTTCTGAAAGAGCAGTAAGTTATTACCCAGACTATAAAATAACATCAAACCTCAATATATTAATGCCCAACACTAGCTCTACTTGGTTCCTTACAGAGTGAAACAGAGGCCATCAAAATAAAATCCAATATTTGCTAAATGTTTTAGCAGATGCTCAAGTATATACTAAAGCATATACTAAACACATACTAGACTAATCCCCAGAGCTAACATTCCAAGCTTCCTAGAAACAAACTAGTCACAAATATCAATGGATATATTACTTACTCATTAGAATAGTTCTTTCTATAAACTTATGAGATTTTTTTCTAAAAAAATAACTCCACCTTATCACATCAAATCTTGAATAACTTGGGCTGAAAACAATACACTAATATGAATATTTGTAATACAGTACTTTTCTGTTATGCTTTTTTACTAAAAATAACCTTCTATGAAAGGATATAGGGGCAGTCTCTAAGTGATTAGAATTATGTGGCCAACAAATAGTTTGCCATGGCAAAAATAGAGATGAAAAAATTAACACTAAACTATTTATCTTCCAACACCTATTTAAATGGTAAAGTATTAAACTCCCCAACATCTAGACTAAGTGACACTACAAATCTCTGAAGGTGAATAAATCATCTCTTTCATATTAAGCCACCTTCTGGCAGAAGCATAAAAACTGCCCAAATTGTTTAACACATAATAATTAAACTAGTGTGCAGTTAAACATTATTAAAAGGATGAACCTACTGCACAGAGTTCTATTAAAAATTAAAAAAAGAGTAAACCAAGTATGCTGTCAAAAGGTAACTTTTGTTCTTTTATTGAAGTGATCTTGGGGACACTGGCATATGCAAAGATGTTATATGTAGTCATTAATATCAAGTCACAATAAAGTTAATATATAAAATGACACTGTACATTAGTCTATATTAAAATCTTAATAAAAGTATAACTTCTAAAGGACCAGATTCAAACAAATTATCATGTCTCTATCCAAATAGATAGTATACAGAAGCTTTTATGAAAATAAATAACATCTATCCTTTCCTAACTTTCACATGTTGCTAAACACAAGCTGGAAGATCAGGTATCTATAGTAATAACAGGCAGCACTGAAAAGCCCAAACTACAAAATAAATTGCCTTTATAGTTTTCATTAATTGCAACTCCTTCCTTTTACTAAGAAAACAGCACACTCTTTTGATATATACTCACATAAAACCTAGCATATACTTTTATGCTTTATTCAAAAGAATTCATCCAGACAAGGTTTGACAATATGCATTGACAATTATAGAAGAAAAGCTATAGAAGGAAATGTTAAAAACAGAAAAACTGAATTATCTCTAAATCCTCCCACTTTCTTTAACTGGTACTATCCCGAGTACCATCTCCATATTCAGAAGCAATCCTCGAGCTGTCAAAAGTATGACTTTATTGCATTAAAAAAACAAGCAAACAGAATTCTTAAAAGATTTGAGTACAGTCAAATCAAAACAAGTTTATTTCATCAGAGGCTTCTTTCTATGAAACAAAGACATTCAAAACTACCTTTCAGAGATCAAATAATGAACTTTGTAACTATATACATACAGTAAATATCTGGTGGTTCTAATATAACATAGGAGTTCTACTGATGAATATAACTAAGACATTCTAATGTATCCTAACTATGAAACAAAATGTAAAGAGCTAGGTTCAAGTGGTTTTCTTTCCTCGGTGTTCAGAAACAGCATCTAAATAAAAAGCAGGTTGTTTAAAGCCTCCACAAATTCCATTAAAACATGCTAAACCCTTGAAAGAATATTAAAACAACCATGTTTCTTGGCAGGAATTTTCCTATTTTTAAAACTTTTTTGGGGCGGCGGCGGAGGGGGGGGGGAGTGGCACACGCCTTTAATCCCATCACTGGGAGGCAGAGGCAGAGGCAGAGGCAGAGGTTTGAGACAAGTCAGGTCTACAGAGTGAGTTAGTTCCAGGACAGCCAGAGCAATGCAGAGGAACCCTGTCTTGAAACAACAAACACAAAAAAATAAATCTTTTTTGTTAGTCTGTTTTAAGACAGGCCTTTCTATGTAGCTCTGGCTGTCCTGGAACTTCCATGTAGACAGGATTGGCACTCTATAACTCAAGTGCTAGGATTAAGGTGTGCACCTTAATTTTACTTTTCAATCCGTAGGCAGATGTGGTAGAGCACGTGTGAACTACTAGCACTTAGGAGACAAAAGGCAACCAGGTTCAAAAACAACAAACTCTCCTAGTCTCAAAAAAACTAAACTATTTAAACCCACACCATTTAAAAGATTGTTGGCCTCTATCTTAAAACAGATTCTACCATAACTAACAAAATAAAAATAACGAGGAAGACGATAGAGATATTTGCCACAAGTATGTACTTTGCATATGGGATATGCTATACTGCATCCCCAACTGTCCCTTCCTCCTAGCAAATTCTCACAGACTAGAGAAGGAATCATATTTTATACAGCTCATGAAAAAGTTTTCATTAACTAGTACACATAAAAGTCTAAGAATAGTTTTACTGAGCAATGATGAACTATACTCCTCTGTACTAGTTAGGCAGCCAGAACAATTAAAACTGTAGAATATCAGGGCTTGAGCAACAGCTCAGCTGTTAAGAGCACTGGCTCTCCTCCCAGAGGACACAGATTTAATCCCCACAAGACATCTCACAATCATCTGTAACTCCAGTACCAGACAGAACTGATACCCAATTAAAACAAAACAACACCATAGTATATAAAGAGAAATGCTTCTCTCACTTATTCATTTTTCTTTCTTTTTTTTTGGGGGGGGGGTGGCATCTCATGGAACCAAGATTAGGCTCTAATTGCCTACGTACTCAAGGATGACCAACAACCACCTCCTTCCTAAGTGTTAAGATTATACATGTAAACCAGGCTGTGGTGGCACATGCCTTTAATCCCAACATTCAGGAGACAGAGACAGGTGGATCTCTGTGAGCTCAATGCTAGCCTGGTCTATGGAGTGAGTTCCAGGACAGACTCCAGAGCTACAGAAAACCATGTGGCAAAAAAGAAAAAATTATGCACCACTACAACTGACTTTTTCAGTACAGTACTGGGGATTGAGCCCAGCTTCATGCATGCTAAGTACCAACTGAGCTCATCCACAGACGTCATTTATCCACTCATGCGGCACAGTACCATACTTGAAGCACCAACAGTGTAAAACATTTCTTTATACCAAATGGAAAACAGAAGCTCTAAGCTTCTCCTCTAACTGATAATTATCCATGAAGGCAAAGACCTATAAAAGGCAACACACATAAAGAAATTCTTCAGATGCATTCCTGCCCTGTGCCACCTATACCTCACTGATTTACTAACAGCTTAAGACACATGTACAAATTGCTGGATTTCAAACTGAAATCATATTTCTGTAGTGTCCATGTCTTATATGCATAACTAAGTCATCAGGGTCAGAAGGGCAGATGAACAGTATGCCAATCCCTCTCCTTCAGGGAAACAGGTACTGTTCATATCATCCAATTAGTGACCAAACCACAATGCATAAGATCCTGTATTTATGCATATACCTCAGATCTAAAGTTTATATTTAGAGATTCTCTATGACCATATACAGATTCCCTTTCCTTTATAAGGACATGCTGTTATTTTTTAGCAATACCTTAACAATTTACCAAGATCTTACTTAAGTTTATCAGTTGTTATTTCAAGGCACTTCTATTTTGAAAAATCACTTTATAACATCCATATTTCTTCCCATTCTTGCTGTTTCTAACTTCCTAACGAAGACAAATAATTTGCAGTCTGAGATGTTTAAAACATGTCCAAACTGCATGCCTTTATTCCCAGCACTTGGGAGACGGAGGGATCACTAAGTTCAAGGCCAGCCTGATCTACAGAGCAAGTTCCAGTACAGCCAGGGATACACAGACAAACCCTGATTCAAAAAAGAAGAAAGAAAAGAAAGAATGAAATCGTTTAAACTGATCTACTTTCCAAATACAACAACCAAAAAAGGAAAGGGGAGGGCAGCTTGTTGGCTGGCAAGTTCATGTGAGGATGCCAGGTATCTGCTTTATCACTCTCTCTACCTTGTTCCCTTGAAAAAGAATCTCCCACTCAACCTGGAGCTAGGCTGGTAGCCAGCAAGCCCCAGCAATCTTCCTATCTCTGCCTCTAAAAGCTATGGGGTTATACGTGGGCACATAGCCACAGACCCTGGCTTTCTAATATCAGTGCTGGGAACCTAAAATTAAGACCTGCTTGTGACATAAGTGTTCTTATTCACTGAGCCAACTCCCTATATATACCCTATTTAAAAAAAAATCTCTAAATAGGCATGTTGGCACACACCTTTAATCCTAGTACTTGGGAGGCAGAGGCAGAAAAATCTCTCTGAGCCCAAGGTTAAGTCTGGTCTACAGAACAAATCCCAGGACAGCTAAAACTATAAAGAGAGCCGGGCGGTGGTGGCGCACGCCTTTAATCCCAGCACTCGGGAGGCAGAGGCAGGCAGATCTCTGTGAGTTCGAGGCCAGCCTGGTCTACAAGAGCTAGTTCCAGGACAGGAACCAAAAATCTACGGAGAAACCCTGTCATGAAAAAAAAAACTATAAAGAGAAACCCTGTCTCAAGAAACCAAATAAATACATAAATTGGGGGAGGGGGGATTTCTGATGTTCCTACAAAAAAACATTATTAAAGGGCAAGGCATGTAACCTAAGCTGTTAGTCCCAGCACTCTCAGAGGCAGAGGCAGGCAGATGCCTGTGAGTTCAGGAAAAACCTGGTCTACATAGTGAGTTCCAGGCCAGCCGGCCAGAGCTACATGGTGGAGAATCTGTCTCAACATCATTCGCATTAAAAAAAAAAAAAAAGATTTGAGATGCCATCAAAAAACATAATAGTGGCCAGGCGGTGGTGGTGCACGCCTTTAATCCCAGCACTCGGGAGGCAGAGGCAGGCGGATCTCTGGGAGTTCGAGGCCAGCCTGGTCTAGTTCCAGGACAGGAACCAAAGCTACGGAGAAGCCCTGTCTCAAAAACAAAAAACAAAAAAAAAAAAAAACCCAAACAAACAAAAAAAACAAAACAACATAATAGTGAATCATAAACTTATTTCAAAAAGGAGCGCCCTCTGTCTCTAACTAGACTTAGCACTTTCTACAATGAGATAGTGCTCTTCTGAAAAGTATAAATACCAGGTACTATATTTCAGGACCTTAGGACTATATTTCAGAGCAATACCAGCTACCAAGTCAGATATCCACAATTCTAAAGAAACTAATGAAGAATCATTTGGCCCATGTAAGTTAGTGACAGAGCGGTCAAATGTTTGTTCAAAGCTACATTATCAATATAGCTTATGTCAATTATAACTGGATATACATTAAGTTGTATAGACTTTACGCTTGGTTAATATTGATATACGATGTTTCCATTTTTATGCAAGATTTTTATAATAAAAGATTTTTTAAGGCACATTAAAACATGACAGGTTTGATATGTTATTTTTTTGTTGTGGAATACTACCATGTACACTTAAAAGCTCCTTAGCAGCATCTCTGGCCTCAGCTACCAGAGGTCAGAAACACTCCTTTAGCTATAACAACTAAAAGTGAACACTGGCAAATGTCACCTGAGGATGGAACTAGAATGACTGCCATTCCAGTAATTCTAGGTAAAAGGAAAGAACTACAGGGCGACAAACATTAATCTCTTGCTCTTACTTCCAACCTATCAAACGCAGAACTATTATATATCCCATAAAAGATTCTGATTTAACATAGAAACAGAGCCTTAGTTAACCTTAAGTGATATCTACCAATATGCTACAAAAACAAGGCTCAGAACTAAAGGGGAATTCTGATAAAATACAAACTTTACTATCTGGTGTAACAACAAAAAGGATGACATACAATTCCACAAAATAAAAATTTAAATTTGTTTAAATAAAATCAAGAGTAAACCTTTCTTCAATTTTCCCCCCTTATCTATGGTTGAGGGAAAGGGAGACCAGGAATTGGTAGAAGTAGAAACAAGTCATGTCCTATACAATCACGACCTAGCACCATTCTACTCTGCATGCTGGTTTTCTACATTATTCTTCTTCTCCTTTGTATTCAATGAGAAAAATGTCAAGTAATTGTGTAATAGATTTTGAGGTTAAATGTTATAAGCTTAAGCAGTCAAGACATATATTTAAAGCTATGGCTAGAATTCTTAGATCTTATGAATATAAATAATGTATCCATAAAAAACACATTCCTAAATTTTCTAATATAAAAAATACTCATATCGCCACATTTCTACAATAAGTAAGAAAATCCAACTTGGAAAGAACAAGGTGCTCTAGACACACTGTCATTTGATTCATCCAAACATGTGCATTCTACAATGTGCACAGGATTACTCCAGGTGTGCATCTACCTGTACACCTTGTGCTTGTGTTAACAGAGGCACAGCAGCAAAAAGTCCTTGCCCTTGTAGAGCTTACATTCTAGCAGAGAAAAGACTCCATTAATAAATACATAATTTCAGATATGGAAATGTACAAGTAACAAATTTAAAAAAAACAATATAGGAGAGGCAGTGATTTGGAAGAGTAAAATCAAGCCATAATTTGGATAGAATAATCAGAAAAATTCCCTTCAACTTTCAAGGAACACCATATGATGAGGAGTAAATGGCCCTCTGCTCCCTCTGATATAGTATGAATGACCACAAAGCATGAGTTTGACTTTTTTTTTTCTTAAGGAAGATGTGGCCAAATCAGAAAGCAAATAGATGACAGGGTAAACTTTCTTAGCAATCAAGGAAATGCAAACTTGAGACTCTTATCTCACTCTTATCAAAATGGCTACCTTAAAAAAAAAGCAACAAATGCAACAAATGCAGGCAAGGATATGAGGAAATGAAGGCTTATTCAATTCCGGTACAACCATGTATATCTATATGTATATAGATATACATATACAGTATATATACTGTACAGCAGTATAGAGGCTCCTATGAAAAAAATCAGTATAGAAGTTCCTCAAAAAGACAAACAAAAACTAAAGTGACCACATGATCCAAAGATACTTAAGTATACTGGATCATTCCTACACAACAGCCAGTAAATGATACCAGTTTACATGTCCATCAATGGATAAAGTATGGTACATAGCTGGGCATGGTGGTACCCATCTTTAATCTCAGCACTTGGGAGGCAGAGGCTCACAGAGGCACACAGATCTCTCTGAATTCAGGACCAGTGAGGAGAGCCAGGGTAACACAGAAAAACCCTATCTTGAACACAAAAACAGGATATTATCCAAAGAAAGAGAGCCAGTTACAGAGAAGAGTGGGCACAGAAAAGGACAGTGGAGAGAGGAACAAACAACAAAATATAATGACATAGTTGATGAAGATGGCATAATGAAACCCATTCCTTTGTATTTAACTTTTTAAAAAGACTATACTTTCAGGCATCATGTCTACAGCTGATTTGCTAAAGAAGTTTCTCCAACTGTGTAGAGCACCCAAAACACAAGAAAGAAACAGAGTATTCTCTCTCAAGCATGAAGATGGCTCTGGTGTTGCTACACTCCCCCACCTCCCCAGCCCTGCTACTGTTACAGAGGAACTGTGTTCAATTGCCAGTACCCATATGGAGGTTCACAACCTTAGGATCCAATGGCTACTAAAGGGTACTAGGAATGCATGTGCTGGAAGTTAAAATGTCCCATGCACATAAAGCAAAACAAACTTAAAAAAAAAAAAAACCAAAAAGCCAAAGACTGGGGCTATTGCTCAGTGACAGACAGCTTGCCTAGCATTCACACAGCACTGGATTTGATGTCCAGCACTGCAGGCAAACAAAAAAGGATGTGTGCTATCTTCAGTAATTAATAAAATCTAACACATCATATAAACCGGGAGATGGTAGCGCACACCTTTAATTCCAACACTTAGGAGGGAGAGGCAGGCAGATCTCTGTGAGTTTGAGGCCAGCCTGGAGTACAAGAGATAGTTCTAGGATAGGCTCCAAAGCTATAGAGAAACTGTCATGAAAAAATGAGAGAGAGAGAGAGAGAGAGAGAGAGAGAGAGAGAGAGAGAGAGAGAGAGAGAGATTATATAATAGAGGGTTAGGGAGATAGCCAATGAAGAACACTAGCTGCTCTTCCAAAGAACCGGGGTTCAAATCCCAGCACCCACATCACATGGCAGTTCACAATTGTCAATAACTTCAGTCCCAAGGAATGCAACATCCTAGTCTGTGTTCTAAGATCATCAGGT
The DNA here is from genome assembly GCF_037038515.1 of Microtus pennsylvanicus. NCBI lineage: Eukaryota > Metazoa > Chordata > Mammalia > Rodentia > Cricetidae > Microtus > Microtus pennsylvanicus. The sequence continues at coordinate 35,244,111 of NC_134589.1, read as the reverse complement.
ACACACATGGTGCACAGACATACATGCGGACAAAACAACAATACACATAAAAATAAATTTAACAAAGGAATATGAAGGTGTTTTGGTGGTTGAGTCATACCACTGAAAAAATTACACATTAAAATAGTTGGATAGGCTAGGAACATATTCCAAGCAATATAAAAAGTAAGAAAAGTCCCAAAAGAAAGCCAGCTATATTCTGTCCAAAATAAGCCATATATAAAGTGAACAAAAAGACAGACTAGATGTAGAAAGATATCTATAGTGCATTTAATAGTACAGGGTTAGTACCAAAAATATGGAAAGAATAAATAAAAAAGGAAAGGAGACCCTTAAAATTTAGAAAGGTTATTCACAGAGGAACATTAACTATTCAATGAACATTTTAAATGTTTAATCTGACCAGAAATCTACAAACATGTGTTTAGATAAAGCCTTGCCATTCTTCATGCAGTCAAAATAGTCTTATATTGCCAAGGGGATAAAAATGAAAATCAACATGGTTTTCATGGTCTATTGGCTCCTAATGGTATAAACCGTAGGCCAGCTGTTTGAAGAACAATCTGGCTCTAACCTTTTCACTGAAAATGGAATCATCTGAAGGTCTGGCAATTCCTCTTCAGATATGTTTACTAAAGAAATCCGTAAACAAGGAAGTATGCACCCACCTCCCCAATTTGCTACCTACTCTACTGCTATAAAAAACAGACAAGATGATGTCTATCTAAAAGAGGAGACAAACTACAGCACATCCACAAATAACACACGATCACAAAGCAATGATATGAATTAACTAAACCATAAGGCATGCATAGACACAGGAAGTGCCAAGCTCAGGAGAGTGGAAGGAGTAACAGGAGAGCGGATGAATCTAGTCACAGGCAAAATCCTTTAGCTGGGTGAGATACTGAAGCTTTTACACATTACTTTCTCCAGTTATTTGTGGCTAAACGGTTTCATAATAGAGTGCTTCCTTCAGAGATAAACAAACTAAAGAAATTATTCAAATTTAGTACTCGGAATATCTATTTTACTAAATCTTAACCCTGTAAAATCGTAGAGTCATAGCATTAAGAAGTTACAACACCTTTTACTCTTAACTTATAGTAGTGACTATTGAAAAATATACATACTCTGTAACTGATGTTACACTTTCCTGTCCAAAAGGTCCAACTGGATCATCCTTGAATTTATCATTTGGAAGCTGAGGTGGTAAAAACTCTACATCTTTTTTCTTTGGGACTTTGTAATACTTCCAGGCTACATTAGCTTCATCTTCTTCCAAGTTTACTGCTGTACCAACATACACAGTAGGTTCTACAGCTTCCTGAAATGGAGGTGGAAAAGACTGGGACAAACTGTCTATTCTATCTTCCATTGGTTTGGTAGGAACCAAGGGATCCGGTGTTGGCATTTGATAAAAATGTTGACTCTGGGGAGTTGAAGGTGTTTTAGTCACTCCTTCATCAACCACATCACACGGATGAGGACTAAGTGGGGGAGGCTGAGGAGAATTTGCCAGTTCAGTCCCATGCATCTGCGGGGTCTTTGCTATGTCATTAGTACGGATGTTTGAGAATCTCACTTGACTGTCTGCAGCAGAGACCACAAGTCTTTGGCTGGCTGAGTCTGTGTCCATGCCAATAGCATCACTAATAGATACACGATGGTGAAAAGGAGTCAAGGGGCGTTTTTGTGGCTTTTCGCTCTTTTCTTGCTTCTCATTGGTCTTGTGCTTAGGAAGTACTTGTTGTTGCTGCCCTAAAGATGGTGCCTGTCCTTGTTGCCCAGTATTTCTTGTTTTGAGACTTTTATGCCTGAAAAGTTAAAAGATAGGTTTAGTTATTTACTTTAAAGTACAACTATTATACAAAGTATGCAAAGATTGTGAAATACTTGAGATCTTGTTTTTCATACACAATTCTAATAGAATGATTTGAATTTAAGAAACTTGTTCAGTGATCTAACGCATAAAAACATACAGAACATAAAAGCTAATTTGCCGGACTGGAGAAATGACATGGTGGTTAAGAGCACTGACTCTTGCAGAAGCCTCGGGTTCAATTCACAACACCTACATGGTGGCTCACAACCATATTTATCTCCAGTTCCAAGGAATCCGCTGACAACAGGCACATATATATGAGACACATCTGTATATGTAATCAAAGCATTCGTGTACATAAAATACAACTTCTAAAAAATTTTTTAAGTCAACTCACTTATATTCACTTAATAGCTCTCTGATCAAATAACTAATTATTAGTCTATATCATTTTATTATCTTAGCATCTCAATAAACACAAAAATCTAGTTAAAATAAAAAGTATAAAGTTTGCAATTTCTTCATTTGTAAATATACCTGGTATTTTAGAGTCGGTAACTGTTAAGAATGGCTTGCCCAAAACTTAGCCATTAACTATAATACAGCAGTAACTGATTAGACTAGAAAGGGCTAGAACTGACTTGACAGATGGATCTACTTATGTTCTCTCAAGATTTGGATACAGAAGGAAGGGATCACTAGATTAGGAAAAAAAAAAGAAATGCTTAAAATAACCTTTTCTTTACACATGTAACAGTTCTGAACTGAAAACAGAGGACTCGGGTTCAAATCACAATAGCCATTGGTGGTTCCCAACCAGTTTAACTCCAGTTCCAAACAATCTAATGTCTTTTACTGATCTCTACCGGGACCAGGTACACATACAGTGCACAGGCAAAACACTCAGGCACATAAAAACCCATCTTTTAAAAAATTTTAAGTCCTGGACTTAAAATATCCCTTAAAATCTAGTAATTTTGTTGGATCTAATATCTCTTTCAAAATGAGGCTTCCAATTTCACAATACTGACATACACTATTTTTTTATTCTATTTCTTTTTACACTAAGAAATTATCTCGCAAGGCAATTGAGTATGGGATCTTAAATTCAATATTCATGAAGTTTTAATTCTGGGGACCCTATTTGTTAGTTAAATCAGAGATACCCAGAAAGAACAAAACAACAGTAGCACAGGTCTGTGAGAGCCTGCCCACCTAAGTCAACCCTGGAGATCCACACATGCTGCTTCATCTCCACATGTTCACTGCTGCATGTGCATGCCCAACCCAATACACAAATGTAACAAATCATAATTCTAAAAAACTGACAAGTATTTTTTTCAAAGAAATTTCTTTTCCCCTTGATTTTTTTTTTTTTTTTTTTTTTGAGACAGGGTTTCTCTGCGTATCTTTGGCTGTCCTGGAACTCTCTAGTCCAGGCTGGCCTTAAACTCTCAGAGATCCACCTGCCTATGCCTCCCAAGTGCTGAGATTAAAGGCATGAGCCACCATGGCTGGTTCAAAGAAATTTCTGACAAAGGAACATTCTGCAACATTCATTCCTACAGAGCCTGGGACATCACAGGAAAAAACATGACCTATAACCAAAGGATAGAAAGAAACCAAATCCCCATTACCCAAACAAATGCCAAAATCAAAAACACTATATGAAAATCATACACCAATATTCTTCATTAAGAGGAGCAAATTAACAATTCAACTCAGCAAAGTTTAAAACAATCAATACAACCAAATGGAGTTTATCCTAGCTAAAATTTTAGATATGAGATTAAAAAAAAATCTACAGTATTCATTAAATTAAGAGAGTAAGTGAGAAAACAAAAGAATACTAACTCCAATCATTACTACTAATACTTAACTAAAAATGTATCTAGTACAAGGGAAGAAAAGAAATCAAAGATCTCAAAAGAAAACTATATTTGCAATTTATAGTGAGAAAACAAAAGAACAATACTAACTCCAATCATTACTACTAATACTTAACTAAAAATGTATGTAGTACAAGGGAAGAAAAGAAATCAAAGATCTCAAAAGAAGAAATCTATATTTGCAATTTATAGTTAGGAAATTCAGTGCAAAGGTCAAAGTATCAATCTGTAGTCAAACTTAAACTGTTTTGAGGGAAGATGGGGGCTCTCTCTCTATGCAATACTGGCTGTCCTGAAACTGTCTATAAGCTAGCAAGCTAGCCTCTACCTTCTGAGTACTGGGATTAAAAGCATGGGCCACTCCAACTGGCTACACTTAAACATTCTTAGAAGACAGATAACCAGACCCTCTATCTCTTCTGGTGTGATATATTACAAAGCAATTTTCTATGAAGCACTCATGCTAAAAATGTTGAATATAATTAAAGCTCTAAAGTAAGTTTCTACTACAATGATAAAAATGTCCTGTATATGGCTCTTAAGAATTTGACCAAGATGCTAGAGAGAGGGCTAAGCAGTTAAAAATACTGGCTACTCTTCTAGAGGACGGGGTTCAATTCCTAGCACCTACATGGCAGCTCACATCTGTATGTAACTCCAGTCAGGGTTTCTAACACCCTCACCTGGACAAACGTGCACATAAAATAAAAATAAATTTTAAAAAAGTTGAAATCTGAAATATGACATTGCTTTCTTAAGTAGCAATTCGGTGAATAAACACTGCACTAGACTACAGCCTGGGAACAAGTACACTACTAATCTACCCGACCAATACAAACACTCAATCAAAACAATTTTATCCCCCAACAAAATAAATAATTCTGAAGATAGTTTTTAGATCAATGCATGCACAAGAAAAATGTAAAAATATGAATGCCTTAAATTTATGAATATGAAACTGAGTAAACTTGATACTCATTTTCACGTCTCAAGAGTTTAAAAAGTTCTTTTGCTCACATTACCCACCTAGTCTTCTTTCTGCCTAGCATTCACTCTTAAATTGAAAAAGAGACGTGAATATTTTTTTTGTAAGGAAATTACCGCATCACTTCCAGGGTATGGGCTTTAGCAAGAGGTTTGCTCACTCATGTATTCTGAGTCTATGAAAGCTCTTGTCACAGACTAAATATTGAAAAAAATATGTAACAATCTATCACCACAAGAAACACAAAGCAAAGTTTCAGAAGTAACTTGTCTATCTAATCTAGAAAATATGGTACCACCATTCAGTAGAATATTTAATAATAATTAAGTTTTTAAAGCAATGAGGTAGACCTACAAATAGCTAATACATGAACATCTGATGTCAAAAAAGAAAAGGAAGCCGGGCGGTGGTGGCGCGCGCCTTTAATCCCAGCACTCGGGAGGCAGAGACAGGCAGATCTCTGTGAGTTCGAGACCAGCCTGGTCTACAAGAGCTAGTTCCAGGACAGGCTCCAAAACCACAAGAGAAACCCTGTCTCGAAAAACCAAAAAAAAAAAAAAAAAAAGGAAAGGAAATAAAGCAGTCGAAAGATCAAATACTATGTATGCTTTGGGAAAAAAACTAGATATACCCAGAATTACAGAAAAATAAATGGAAAAGCCACATTTATTAATTCAATATATCAATATCTCTGTAAATGTTGGAAGAATTGCCTTAAAATATGAAAGAAAGTAACTTTCTAAAAGCAAACTTTTGGATTAAGGCCAAGAATTTAAATGCTAACAATATGTATTTCTTAGTTATTCTCCTAAAATCACTTTACATAATGTAATTGAAATTCATTATGTCAAGAGGACTAAAAACAAAAGTACATGTTAGAAACAAACAAACAGATTTGCTTAATAAAAATCTTAACATAGGGTAAAAAAAAAAAAACCTTCTCTAAGGGACTAGACAGTAAGCACTGCATAGTCACAGACACAGCACATTTCAGACAATGATGGACCATATATCCATTAGTGGTACCAGAATATACACTGCTTAATGACAGTACAGCTGCCTTGGGTTCTGCTTTATGATCTTCAAAATAAAATAGCCTAAGGATCCGGAATTTCCCAAAATATATGCCCACATAAAGTGATACATGATCATTCGATTCTGCCACTGCCAAGTGAAAGCACCACAGACAATATAAAAATGAGATGTGGGTGTGTTCCAATCAATTTTTATTCGTATATATACACTAAAATTTGATTTTCACATAACTTTCATGTATCACAAAATATTCTTTAATTTTTCAAACTCTTTAAAATATAAAAAAATCAGGGAGCTAGAGCAATAACTCAGTGGTAAGAGCATGTGTTGCTCTTCCAGAAGATCTGAGATTAATATCTAGCACAAACATAGCAGCTCATACCTGGAGATCCTACATCCCCTTCAGACCTTCAGGGCACTGCATACACACTGTTCTCATACATACAGACAAAATACCCAGACATATATTAACAAAATACTTAAAATGTTTTTAACGTAAATATCATTTCCAACTCATAGGCCATACAACAAAACAGGGAGTGGCCTACATTTAACACACTGAATTTAGGTTGCCAACCCCTGTTCTTATGTTCAGGAGCATGTGTATTTAATAGTTTAATCTGTTAAATATTAATTAAAATGTCCTTCTACTTAGTCTAAACTATCTAGAGAGGCAAATTTCAACAATGTTGCTTTTCAAAAAGTAGATGGTTCAGACCAAAGAGTCTAAATAGAAACATTAAATCTACATAAAAAACATACTACAACACTAGAGAGTCTGTCAATATATTCAAGTAAACACAGTTAATATGCAAAAAGCAACAGCAAAATGAAAAATAACAACTCTGGCCACAACCTGCAGGGACTCCATTCCTTCAGATCATTTTTATGGGAAAACAGAGGTAGGTACATATTCAATCACAAATCAACGTTACAGATGTCAAGCATCTGTAAAAGCATCTACCTTTAATCTGCAGAAAGTAATAAACTTGACAAAAATGTCATAAAGCTTAATAAACAAATCTCAACAAAAGCCCTTAATATATAAAATGAATACAACTGCTCAATGAACCCCAAGCTAATCCATTCTGCTACAATCTTTCAACAATGCAACTCAATAGAAAGCCGGTATTTTGATCATGCCTCCTGTAAAATCATTACTTCATAATCTTATTTCAGTAACTCGCCAACAGTTACCAAGGATAAAAACTTGCTATACAAAACTCAACACTGCAATTTTAAAAATTATGAAAACCATCTCTGCTATAAACACACCTAGGAAAATTTCTCAGGCATATTACAATTAAGAAATGTGTTCCTCCAGAGATGTGTGAACCAAGTATGGTGATGTATGACTGACTGTAATTCGAGCATTTAGAATGCTGAGGCAAGACAATCTCAAATTCAAAGCCAGCCTGGGAAGCACAGTTAGAGAGCCTCGAAACAAGCGCCAAAAGTGTGCCTATAGCTGCTATCAAGGTTTGGAGAGATGGTTCAGCAGTAAAGCACACTGGTTGCTCTTCCAGAAGGCCTGGGTTCAATTCCCAGAACCCACATGGCAACTCACAACTGTCTATAACTTCAGTTCCAGGGAATCTGATACCTTCACACCACTGTACATAAAATAAATTTAAAAAAAAATTATCATCTATCTTTTCTCACATTTCTCTTTTGGGGAAAAAAAATCCTAACATACCATATTTCCAAAGATAGCTCAAACAAAGCATTAGCATCTTAACTATAATATATACATAAATGTAAGCATCACCAACTGGAAATAAACTTACCTCAAACAACTGCAGGTTGTTCTTTGTGTGGCTTCAACAAAGTCCCAGCATGCTATTTTATCAGCTGACTCTTCTTCACATAGGCCACTGGATGTAGCAGAATACTTCCTCCTAAAGTAAATTATAAATTCCTTAAATATATAAAATTTCTATTAGAGTATAATTTAATATTTATATTTTTGCCTTTTTGTTTTCTTGTTTTTTTGGAAACAAGGGTTCTCTGTGTAGTTTTTTGGAGTCTGTTCAGGAACTCACTCTTGTAGACAGACAGGCCTCAAATTCACAGAGATCCACCTGCCTCTGGCTCCCAAATGCTGGGATCAAAGGTGTGCGCCACTACTGCCCAGCTCTAATCTTCAATTTTTTAAAATTAATTTTTCACAATTTTTATTTCATACTTGTACTTAACCAATAGGCAAGTTTTAAATCTCAAAATAAAAGATACAACTGGACATGGTGGCACAGGCCTCTAATCTCAGCACTTGGGAGGCAAAGGCAGCTGGAGCTCTGTGAGTTGAGACCTGCCTGGTCTACAAACCAAGTTCCAGACTAGTGAAGAATACACAATGAGATCTTGACCAAAAACAATAAACAAATTAAATAAAATAAAGATACATACTTGTTCTGTAATCTGTTCATGTTGCATTCTTGCCAGACTCTATCTACCACGTGATTTGCTAATTTTCTGGGTATTTTCCCTCCATGATGGCTAGTACTGTCAGTGTTGAAGCCATCAGATACTGAAGAAAGTTTGACCCACTTCTGGGCAGACTGAGGATCAACTGGAAACAAACAAAGAAGAGGAGGCTATAGAAAGGTGAAAACATTGAAAAGTAACGTGGGAATTTTTATTAATTTGTTGTATGGTTTGCTCTTTTCTCTATTTGGTAATAAGTCTAGTGACATTCTGGGGTCAGAAAACTTTATTTAAACGCAGAAGAGTAAAAATTTTGAGTACGGGATATAAACTGGATGGTAGCATGCTAATGTTGACTTGAAGGATTAAAAACAGAGGTTCCAGGTTCAGCCCAGCAGTAGAATACCACCTTATTATGAAGGTTCTGGGTTTAATTCCCAGCAACACAAACAATCACACATACACACTCACACGTGTTATGTATGTGTATGAGTTATCTTAATTTTGAAAGTACAATGAATATGTAGGAATAAGAAATTAATTTGCCAGTCGGTGGTGCCGCATGTCTTTAATCCCAGCACTCAGGAGGCAGAGACAGGCGGATCTCTGTAAGTTCGAGGCCAGCTTGGCCTGCAGAGCGAGTTCCAGGACAGATTCAAAAAATTAAGTCTACAGCTTTCTTAAGAGGGTCAGAAAAAAACTAATTTATAATCAATGTATACATACACAGAGGGTAAAAGCAAAAGTTTTAAGTGTGAATTTAGATGAATATGTTCTTTGCATTATAGTTGCAATTTTCCAGTAAATTTTAAACAATTTCAAGATAAAAACTGTGTAAGTCAGATGTACTCAAATGAATAGATTTGTAACCAGAGCTGATAAGGCAGTTAGTATAATACCTGCTTGAACTTCCTCAGGAGATGTGGGTGGGGTAAGAGTAACTGAAGACATAGCAGGATCTCTTGTGGAAGCAGGCACTTGATGGATACCCAAGCAAGAAGCTGAACAATGAGAGGATCCCACAGAGCTAGGAGCAGGAATGTCTGATTGAGAGACTAGAACAAAGCAAGCTGGGTAGATCATTCGGACACCCGCTAAGAACAGAAAGGACAAAACAAAACAAAATCAGCTGCCAATTTCTCAGTAACGGAATTATTTTCACTGAAAAGCACTGTAGTAAAAGATAAGTCTAATAAGATAGCATCACATTTATATAAATAAAGATATCTTACCAATGTGTTTGAGTGTATGGAGGGCAGAGAATAAACTCAGACATCAGTCTTCACTTTTTACCTAGTTTGAGACAAGGTCTCAGGGCTGCTGTCTAACTAGCCTGTGAGCTTCCAGGTCTACTATCACAACTTTCCATCTTACCATAGGAGGGCTGGGATTACAGGAAAACACAATACTGTATGTACTTCATGAAGGTTTTGGAATCAAAACTCATATCCTTACACTTGTACAACAAGTACTTTAAGCCAATAAACCATAGATTTTTCTATCTATAAATACATTTATTTGTTTTTTTAGTATTTTTTTAATACAGCTGACCAGTGTGCATTACATTATAAATTTTAATTTATAAATTTAATGAAGGCAATCAGGAAACTTAGATCATAGATCATTTTGCTTTCTTGTCTATTTTAAAAATCTAATAAACATTTGTATTCTGTTTCTGCCATAACTATTTCAATAACAAACAATGTATTTACTGAAATGGAGTAATAAGAATAGCTTCGATTTTTTTTTAAAAAGCCAGGCATGTATCTGTATTCCTAGGACTAGGGAGGTTGAGCAGGAGAGTCTTGAGTCCAGGACCAGCCAGGGTTACAAGAAAGAGTCTCAAATTCAAGATAGATTAGATAGATAGATAGATAGATAGATAGATAGATAGATAGATAGATAGATAGATAGATAGATAGATAGATAGATAGATAGATCCAGACCTCCCGTGTGTTAATCCTTACATGTGATATTACTATTAGATTCCATTAACTACAGTAAAAACTAGTCCCTATTATCTGCTCACGCCTACCATAAGACTTAACTATATGCCGCATCTTAAGAGAGTTAAATATGCTAGGAGAGATTGGTTCGGTATTCTTTAACATCTTATCGCTGCTATGTGATTAATATGATCAGAAACAGATCCCCTTGCTAACCTGTATCCTTGAATGTTTAGACATAGAGACTAAAGCTAATCTGGAAAGAACTGATTTAAGTAGAACACAGCAAAATCAGAAAGTACTTACGGATATTTTCTGTTACTGAAGGAGAAAGTTTTACTAATATTCAAGCACTATACATAATACAGGCTGTCAATCTTTCCAGCCTCCAAATATTAACGCCTTTACTCTTGCCCTCTTCTTGAGCATGTAGACAACAGAGTATATTCCTCTATCACTATAACTCTGGCGCTACCATGTAACTAGCCTTGTCCAATTATATGTGAGCAAACACATCCCAGCAGAAGCTTTAAATACATTTATATGGTTAGGCTTGGTCCCTATTATTCCTTTATTTTCATAAGAACATGGTGTCCCAGATACTGGGTATTCTTTAACCTAGATCATACAATGAGAAGACACATAAAGCCATCACAGCCAAGCTGTAGCCCTTAAGTAATGTTCAAGAAATAAAATGTTTGGTGTTGGATGCCAATGGGATTGTCTGTTATTAAACAAAATCTAACTAAAACATGCAAGATTTATTATTCTCCTTCAGACTAATATCAGAATCCATACCAACAAGAACTTCTACTGCAGCCAAAGAATCATCTTCCCAATCCATATCTTCCTGCTTCTCTTCAGACATCTCCTTCAAACCACATGAAATAGGATAGAACTGTTTCCATTCACCAATTAATTTTTTTGTAGCTGAATCAGACATCTTGAATGCCTGTCCCGTGAGAGTGCCATTTAGTCCAAACGGACTTAAGATAACTAGAAACCAAAGCAGATTTCAAGTAAGTAAAGACTGTTACAGCCAATAAAAACCATAATAAACAGTGTTGCAATGATGTAAGTCGAAAAGGATACAAAAAGGAAATCCACTGTGATTACATCAAGAAAGTCAATTTGTTACACTTTATTATTTTCAATATAAAAACAATGCTAAGATTTTGAAAATTGTTAAAATATGCTTACCCCCAAATCAGAAAACAATACATTTCAAAATGAACTGGAAATATGTGTGTATCATACACTTTATTCTGACTCTCATTAACAAAATGGGGGCAACCTGAATAAAATGTGGATAAATAAGTCTAAATATTTATGAAGTACTGCCACAAAAATTTAGAAAAACCCACACACTACATTTAAAATAGTAGATACTTTCAGGACTTAAAAAGCAATTAGCAACGTTATAAAACAACTTCACTTGAGTTCAACAATTCATGGTATAAATGAAATCAAAAGTTCCCCTGGGTAGCTATGCTAAACATGGCTTATGCAACACAACCTTGAGATGATTAACACACAGATAATATAAGATGCTATTAACAGAAAACACAGAAATGTTAATATTCCCATTCATAAAATTTTTAATTAATTTCACTAATGATACGTATTTTGGTGTCTTACTATTGTAATTGCTAGCATTGAAGTTTTAATTTCCAATACTGAAATGAGAATAATCTACCTTGAAATGGGCTATTAGACTGTTGAGCAAGGGTGACATGCTCTTCACTGAGAAGGTATACAGGTTGATGTTGGTTAATTTCCACACTGGTACAAACATTGCTGTCTCCATGCAAGAAAAAGGTGAAAGAGCAGGACAAGTGTTCACTAATAAAGAAGGAAAAGTTATATTTTAGTGATGATTAATAGCAAAAAATTAAAAATAACTTGCTTTGCATTTGATGTTTTAATTATTTTGAGACAGAAATTCACATATTTCAGGCTAGCCTCAAATTCACTATGTAGTCAAGGATGACTCTGAACTTCTGATCATCCTAACTTGACCTCCTGGGTGCTCAAAGTACAAGCATGTGCCACCATGCCATATTTATGGGAACCTGGATCCTGGGAACATACGGTCTCATGCATAATAGCCAAGCACTCTACTAAATGAGCTACATTCTCAACTCAACATGCTCTGCTTTATTAAGAAGCTATACTACAAAAACGCATACTTTAGCTCAGAAATCTTTATCATCTGTAGGGGAGAAATTATGGACATGAACAAAGATAAAAAGTGTTCTTCACAACACTGTTTATAATGCAAATAGCTTCAGGAAACCAGTTAAGATAAGTTAGGTACAACACATATCCAATTATTAAATGACCACAGAAATAAGTCAAGGAAGTTTAATGCAAAATAAACTACCAATACAATCCCAAAATTTTTTAAAAGAAAAAGTTGGGGAACACATGCACACACACTCCCAGACACACGCATACACAGACACACACACAAAACAACTCTTCATGAAACTACTAAAAGAGAGCAAGTGTTATTCCTTCATTCAAGAAGGAACTTTTATGCTAAGCACCATGGCACTGTACCAGGCCATGAACTTAGTTAAATGCTGTAAAGATAGAATGTTACAAGAATGCCTTAACATGAAGAACTCTGTACTGAAAATGAAATTTTAATTCCTGAAAAGAGACAGAACTTGGATCTCATTGCCGAGATTGTTCTGAGCATCCCATAGTGACAGCCATCAACCTACCTTCATCACTTCTCCCATTTCAACACTTCTAGGTCTGACGGTCTTAGATGTCTCTTCTCTCACACACTGACTTCCCCAGTGATTCTTAAACAGACCTGCCTTTGTACCTTCAGTTTTTGTTTTGTTTTGTTTTTTTCTCAAACCCTCTGAAGCCACCTTCTTAGACGAAATTATCTGAGTAAAGTCTCAAAGTAGGCATTTCACTAATTAATCTATACTGCTTCCAAATCCTCTTTCTTGGGGGTGAAAAGGTGTTTTTGGTAAAGGAAGAATAACCATCATGTAAATACATTTTATAGTTTTACTTATTTCTCACAGTTGGCCCAGAATGCAACCTCTAGTGAAAGAATTTGTCTTTGCTCTATATTGCATCTGCAGTAAGTCTCTGACACAAAGTGATACGGCACATTGATACACACTACACACTGTAGGATAAAATCGATATCTGAACTTTTTGATAACTAACCATCAAGTCTATTTTTAAATTTATTCTCTGTATAATGCTCTAAACCACAAATACAAAACTATCTTAAATTTTTCTTTGTTCCATCATTCCCTGCTTCTACCAATTCCTGATTTCTAACTCTCAATAATATTTGTGATTTATAGATCCACATGTTTTTTAGGGGTGTTTTTATTATCAAGTAATAAAATATTTTATTCATTATGTTTTACTATGTATCCCAGAGTCACCTAGAATTTGCAATGTAACCAAGAACAGCTCAAATTCTGAAACATTTTGCCTTCCTTGGCCTCCTTGCAGGAGTGCACCCACCACATTCAAGTCTAAGTCTTTTAAGGTCTGAGAAGAATCTCCTACATTGCCTCCTTGCCTCACACTGCTAAATGGGATCTTTCTAAAAATTAATTATGATCATATAACTGGAAAACTTAAAATCATTCACCAGTTCCCCAAAATGTTCGGGGCTAATTTTCAAAAGCATTAACATAGCACTTTAGGCCCTTTAGAATCTGATTTTTGCCAAACTGTGTAAACCATGAAATTTAACCCACCAAAACTGCTTTTATCTGCCACATACTTGTCTCCACATCCTAATCTCTCAAAATTCCTTTAGTTCCCAGCCAATTTATACATATCTTAAAAAGAATTTTAACTTTAATATCAGTGGAAGATTTCATTATTGGCCCCAACTCATCATCCACTTTCCTTTATAAAAACTGTTATTTGGTAACTACAGTAACATTGTGTGTGTGGATACATGTGTGTACAAGTTAGTACATGTGTACTAAGTGTGCAGGCAAGTCAAAGTTAGGTGTTGCTTCAACTGCTCTCTACCTTACTTTTGAGACAGGGTCTCTCACCGACCCTATAGTTCAGAATTTGGTGAGAGTGGCTGGCCAGCAAGCCCCAGCAATCTTCCTGTCTCTTTCTCTACAGCACCGGGATTGCAGGCACACATTGTCAGAGCTGGCTTTTTTTTTTAAGACTTTATTTATTAATGTATACAACATTCTGCCTTCATGTATGCCCGCATGCCAGAAGAGGGCGCCAGATCTCATTACAGATGGTTATAAGCCACCATGTTGCTGAGAATTGAACTCAGGACCTCTGAAGAGCAGCCAGTGCTCTTAACCACTGAGCCATCTCTCCAGCCCCTGAGCTGGCTTTTTATGAGGTGCAGCAAGCTTGAGACATCTTCACAATCCATTGAATAGCAAATCTTCAATGTATATAGTAAACACTTCCAAAAAATATTTGCAAGGATAAGCAATAACTTAAAATAGACATAGGTTCTTTAACTTAAAAAAAAAAGAAAAAAAAGACAGGTTTGGAGACCTGAATTACATATCTTTACTTATTGTTCCTCTAAACAGTAACATTCTCTGAAATACTGCTTTCTACTGTGTTCACTTCTAAAAAGGAATATTAAATTAGGAAACAAAATACTTTTCACAGTCAGCCTCAGCAAACTTAGTGACACCATATTTCAAAATAAACTAAAGGGGCATTAAGTGTGCAATCCAGTGCTAAAATAGAAAGTAACGTGTCCGTCCACAGGACAAAACAACAAGAAAAAAGCATGAAAACCACTCGCAAATTCCCCAACAACTTATATTCAATGAGAATTTTGCTATTTAACCCTTTTATAGTTACATTTTATTTAGTTTATGTGTGGTATGTGCACATGCATACGTGCTTGTCAGGGTCAAAGGACACCTGGGAGCCATCAGTTCTCTTCTTCCACATCAGCCTCTAAGATCAAGCTCAAGTTATCAGACTTGGTTCCAAGTGCCTTTACCTGTTTACATCTCTCTGGCCCCATTTAAGTTAGAAAAGAAAACTTGGCTTTCTAGTATAAAGTAATAAATTAGCCTCCAATGAATCTCTGTGAAAAACTAATATTGTCTATCTGCAATACCCTGTTTACCAGCAGCTCTTAACTCCAGCAATCTATAGCAAGGAAAACCATCCCTCCCACACTGCCAGCAAATGACCTCAATGTACACTGATCATACTGTAATACAAAATGATTTATAAACTAAGTTTGTGTATAATGTTGGGGGAAAATGCTCTAAAATAGGATTCATACTTTTAAGATTCTTATATTAAAACGAATATTCTAGTCACAGAACACTAAAGGACAAAGAATTTTAGAATACCACTTACACACTACTCAGAAGGCCTCTTTCAGAGAGAAATGGTATCTTTTCTAGTATCATTCTATGAAGTGCCTATGGTTAGCATGAAGGAAAATGAACATGTCTGTAACTACAATGACAAGCCAAGGAACTTACATTGTTAGTTACTCTGAAGGAAAATAAAAACTACTGTTCGTTTTCTATTTACCAATATGGCAGAATTCAAAGATCAAACCACAATAATTTTGTTACAGAAATGTTCAGTTATATATTGAAATTAAATAAAAGGGTTTTGTTTGTTTTCCATATTTTTCTGTTGTGTGGACTTTGAGCATGCCATGGTACACTTGTAGAGGTCAGAGGTCAACTTGTGGGTGTTAAGTTTTTTTTCTTTCTACCATGTAGGTTCTGGTTATCAAACTTAGGTCACCATCAAAAGGGGGGAGGCAGACAACAATGATTACTCAAGATCAAAGTTAGCTCCTCTAGAACTAGATGTAGTAAACGGCATATCTCTACAACCCCAACACTTGGGAAAAGAAAACAGAGGAATAAAAAGACACTCTAGGTATACAGCAGGACGTTATCTTAGAAAAGCAAAGAATGAAACTTAGCTCTTTTATTACAAGTTTTTGAGCAGTCTCATTTTGTCTCTCAGCCTAGCACTGAACTAGTCTTGTAGCAACTTGGCCTCAAAGTTGAGATCTTCTGCTTCCACTTTCAAAGTACCAAGATTACTGGCTAACAGGTGTTTGTCACCATATCCAATTTGCTAGAATGGGTTTAATTAATATAAACACATGTGCCTGCATTAGAGTACGTGTGTGCGTGCGTGGGTGTGTGCGTACGTGCGTGTATGTGTGTGTGTCTTTGTGTGTGTACTACTAGGAAGTAAAATACCTGTTTTTTTCACTTGTCTTAAGAAGTTACAGAAAAACAATCTTTTATTTTGCTGGTAGAGAATCTGAGGATCAAAAAGGGTTATATGACTTGGTTTTTTATTTATTTTTTTTTTATTTTTGAGACAGGGTCTAAGTAGCCCTGGCTGTCTGGGAACTCACTATGTAGACCAAGCTAGCTTTGAAGTCATTGAGATCCGCCTGTCTCTATCTTCTTAGTACTGGCATGAGCCACTACACCAAGATATGGTCTATTTTAAATTCAAAAAATTAGGGCTGGGGGGCTGAGAGATGGCTCAGAGGTTAAGAGCATTGCCTGCTCTTCCAAAGGTCCTGAGTTCAATTCCCAGCAACCACATGGTGGCTCACAACCATCTGTAATGAGATCTGGTGCCCTCTTCTGGCCTGCAGTCATACACGCAGAAAGAATACTGTATACTTAATAAATAAATAAATATTTAAAAAAAAAAAAAAAAAAAAATTAGGGCTGGGGATGTAACTCAGTAGAGTAGCAGTAGTATCTCCAAGACTGATCAAACGATCTTACTCCCCACAAACATGCACGCGCACACGATAAAATTAGTTAAAGGAAATGCTGACTTAAAAAATAAATAAATAAGACAGTCATTCTATTAAAAATAGGCAGAGTCTGGTATTTTCCCAGAAAGAATATATAAGCAGCCAATAAAAAATCATGTTCACTAAAAGTAGTGATTAATGAAATACAAATCAGAAATAAACTAAGATACCACTTCACACCAACAAACATGATTATTAACAACCAGTAAATAACAAGCATTGTTAAGAATGCAATGAGACCGAAACTCTTATATTGTTGATGAAAATGTAAAACACTACAACCACAACGGAAAATAGCATGGCAATTTTCCAGATAATTAAACTTAAAATTGTCATATGATCCAACAATTTCACTTCTGAGTATGTAACCACAAGAATAAAAAGCAAGGACCCAAGGAAATATTTGCACACCAGTGTTTATAACGAGTAGTCAAAAGGTGGAAATGACTCAGATGCCAGTCACTAAGAGGACGCACAAATACACTCTACCTACACCATGGATCATTATTTGTCTTTAAAAAAAAAAATCTCTCCCATACTACAACATGGATAAAATCTGAAAATATGCCAAATGAAATAAGTGAGACACAAAACAAATGTTATATAATTTATATGAGGTGCCTGGAACACTCACAGAAAACAAAAAGGTTGCTTGTCAGGGACCAAGGTGTGGGAGAAAAGGAGTTATTTTCAGCCTAGGGGCTGGAGAGATGGCTTAGCGGTTAAGAGCATTGCCTGCTCTTCTGAAGGTCCTGAGTCCAATTCCCAGCAACCACATGGTGGCTCACAACCATCTGTGATGAGGTCTGGTGCCCTCTTCAGGCATTCATGCAGACAGAATATTGTATACATAATAAATAAATAAATATTTGAAAAAAAAACCAACAAAAAAAATTTCAGTCTAGGACGATGAATAAGTTCTAGATTGACAGTAATGACAGATGCAGCACAAAGTCAATTTCCTTAATGCTGGGGAAATACTGAAAAACAGCAAAAATTACTAACTTTGTTATGTGTTATAATATTTTAAACTTAGTTATCTTAATTCAGAGATACTTGTATTCTATAAATTCAACAATTTCATTTTATTTTTCTAACTTTTTGTTTATTTAATTATAGTTTTTATTGTTGTTTGGTTGGTTGGTTTTGCTTTGCTTTGTTTTTTTTGAGGCAGTCTCACTATGTAGGTCTCGCTGTCCTGGAACTCATGTAGACCAGGCTAGCCTCAAACTCACCTCTGCCTCCCAGAGCTAGGAAAGGCATGTGCTTCTATGCCCAGCTAACAGTTTTTAAATTTATACATTAAGGTTAGCTCATATCACAGGCTCAAGTTAAGACACCATACCAGTAAATGTCCATGTTTGTTTGTTTATTATTCATTCATTCACTCATTTATTCATTTATTTATTGATACAGCATCTCATGCAGCACTGGCTTGCCTCAAACCCACTATGTACTCAACCATAAGTCCTCCTGCCTCCACCTCCCAAATGCAGGAGTGCTACAGATTGAACTTGGTGCTGTTAGGCAAACACTGTACCAACTACAGTCCCAACCCTACTATTAGTAAGTTTTGGACATTCTCCAGATCATTTCCACGCTTAGACAACTTTGCAAACCACATTAATCAGCAATATCAGACATTCTTAACAAATCTCCATGAACAAAGGCGCTATACTAAAATACCAAAGAATGTATCTCTTCATCTTCTATGTATTTCTACACACTTAGTGAACACAATACTGAACACATAGTAAAGAATCCTCTAGACAGATTCAATGCAATGCCCAGCAAAATCCCAGCAAAATTCTTCAAAGACCCCGAAAGAACGGTGCTCAACTTCATTTGGAAAAGCAAAAAACCCAGGATAGCCAAAACAATCCTGTACAATAAAAGAACTGGAGGCATCACAATCCCTGACTTCAAACTCTACTACAGAGCTACAGTACTGAAAACAGTCTGGTATTGGCATAAGAACAGACAAGAGGACCAATGGAACCGAATAGAAGACCCGAATATCAATCCACACATCTTCAAACACCTGATCTTTGATAAAGAAGCAAAAAATATCAAATGGAAAAAAGAAAGCATATTTAACAAGTGGTGCTGGCATAACTGGATATCACCATGTACAAGAATGAAAATAGATCCACATTTATCACCATGCACAAAACTCAAGTCCAAATGGATCAAAGACTTCAAAATAAAGCCAGCCACACTGAACCTTATAAAAGAGAAAGTGGGAAGGACACTTGGACGCATTGGCACAGGGAAACACTTGCTAAATATAACCGCAGAGCTGGGCGGTGGTGGCGCACGCCTTTAATCCCAGCACTCGGGAGGCAGAGGCAGGCGGATCTCTGTGAGTTCGAGACCAACCTGGTCTACAAGAGCTAATTCCAGGACAGGCTCCAAAACCACAGAGAAACCCTGTCTCAAAAAACAAAACAACAACAACAAAAAAAAAACACACAAAACAAAAACAAAAATAAATATAACCCCAGCAGCACAGACACTGAGAGAAACAATAAATGGGACCTCCTAAAACTGAAAAGCTTCTGTAAAGCAAAGGACATGGTCAATAAGATAAAACAACAGCCTACAGAATGGGAAAATATCTTCACTAACCCCACATCAGACAGAGGTTTGATCTCCAAAATATACAAAAACTCAAGAAATTGGACACCAAAAGATCACATAATCCAATAAAAAAAAATGGAGTACAGACCTAAACAGAGAACTCTCAAAAGAGGAATCTAAAATGGCTGAAAGACACTTAAGGAAATGTTCAACATCCTTAGTCATCAGAGAAATGCAAATCAAAACAACTCTGAGATTCCATCTTACACCTGTAAGAATGGCCAAGATCAAAAACACTGATGACAACTTATGCTGGAGAGGTTGTGGGGAAAAGAGAACACTTCTGCATTGCTGTGGGAATGCAAGCTGGTACAATCCCTTTGGACATCAGTGCGGCGATTCCTCAGAAAATTAGGAAACAACCTTCCTCAAGACCCAGCAATACCACTTTGGGGTATATATCCAAAGGATGCTCAAGAGTGTCACAAGGACATGTGCTCAACTATGTTCAGAGAAGCTTTGTTTGTCATAGCCAGAACCCAGAAACAACCTAAATGCCCCTCGACCGAAGAATGGATAAGAAAAATGTGGTACATTTACACAATGGAGTACTACACAGCAGAAAAAAATAACGACAGTAAAACAAAAAAAACGACAGCTTGAATTTTGCAGGAAAATGGATGGAACTAGAAAACATTATTTTGAGTGAGGTAACCCAGACCCAGAAAGACAATTATCACATGTACTCACTCATAGGTGGTTTTTAAACATAAAGCAAAGAAAGCCAGCCTACAAACCACAATCCCAGAGAACTTAGACAACAATGAGGACACTAAGAGAGACTTACAGAGAGATCTAATCTACATGGGAAGTAGAAAGTAGAAAAAGATAAGATCTCCTGAGTAAATTGGGAGCATGGGGACCTTGGGGGAGGGTTGAAGGGGGAGGGGAGAGGCAGGGAGGGGAGCAGAGAAAAATGTAGAGCTCAATAAATATCAATAAAAAAATTAAAAACAGCCGGGCGGTGGTGGCGCACGCCTTTAATCCCAGCACTGGGGGGGGCGGGGGGGGGCAGAGGCAGGCGGATCTCTGGGAGTTCGAGGCCAGCCTGGTCTACAAGAGCTAGTTCCGGGACGGGCACCAAAGCTACAGAGAAACCCTGTCTCGAAAAACAAAACAAAAAAAAAAATTAAAAACATAAAAAAGAGAATCCTCCAGCACTCGAGTGGCAGAGGCAGACAGATCTCTGTGAGTTCAAGGACAGCCTGGTCTACAAGAGCTAGTTCTAGGACAGGCTCCTAGGCTACAGAGAAACCTTGTCTTGAAAAACAAAACAAAAACAAACAACAGAAAATCTGTCTCAAGAAACTAAAACAAAGAAATCCTAATGATTCAAGTGCCAGAGCAAAATTCATCAGGGTACAAGTGTTATCATCGTGTAAAATCATATTTCCTAGGAACAAATCAGTTGAGAACAACTACAGAGGTGGAAGTTGGACAGTCTGAAGTAGCTAAGGCAAACTGGCAGTGTATACCCTGATATGGGGGGTAACTCTGGGACTCTACCATTCACTCCCTCGCAACTGAGAAGACAATTAGTTCCAGGAGACCACCAAGTATCCGCTAACAACCAACAAACACTAACTAGTTAAGTTAAAGCCCTAAATTCTAGTTATTAGACAACCACCATGTAATTAGAGTCATTTGGACTATGGCCAATCCAAATTAAGGTATGTTCTGACTCTAAAAAAAACACACAAAATTTCAAAGACCTCACACAAAAACATTAAACTATCTCAATGGTATCTCTTATAGATTTACACTGTAAAATGTATTTCAGGTGCACTGAACTAAGTAAAAAATATTATTAAAATTAGTTTCACTTGATTTAGGCTTTGTATAAATTTTATCTATTGTGCACACACATCCATCTAAGCCTATCAAACACATTACTAAGCTCAGTTAACAGTCTAACAGAAAAATCAATGTGATTTACATCTTATTTCTTTATGCTACCCAAGAAGACACAAAGAAATAACAGTAAAAGAAATACAGTGATACATGCCTAGAGACCCAGCAATGATGAACTGTGAAGGATCTTTAGTTCAAATACAGGTGGGGCTATATAAGCATGACACTCGAGACCTCAACAAACAATAAGGATAACACAAAACAATACCTCTTACTTCAACTTTTCAGAGGTAGTAAGATATCCAAAGAACAAAGAACATCCTAAACCTATTAACTGCTACTAATTCCATTCCAGCAGAGATTTACATGTCATGGTGCTTATTTTTAATTAATTTTGAAGATCAGGAGATAAGTAAAAGCCATGTGAAGGAGTAAAGTTTTATTACTGCAATTTAAAGCACATCTTGCTGCCTACTGATTTAATAATAAAAAAAACCTTGACCAATTGCTTAAATAAAGCACTAGAAGCATTATTTTAATAATAAAGACAACACTATCCAAAAGAACTTTCTACAGTGATGAATGCCCCACTTCTGAACTGCCACTATACAGAACAGGTATTTGAAATGTAGCTTCCTAAACTGAAATATTTTTTTAATTTAATTTCAATATATTGGATCTAAATAGCAAAATGTAGTTAGTGGCTAGCATATTAAACAGTATAGGCCTAAAACATATGTAAAGAAAAAAACAGCACCCTAATACTCTTCTTTCTTTTTTAGGAGATAAGGGGAAGTTATGATGAGATTCTCACTATGTAGTCTAGGTTGGTCTTGAACTTCCACTTCAGTCTCCAGAGTACTGGAATTACAAGAATGTGCCACCATGCTCAGCTTTAATATTCCTTTTTTAATATTTAATTATTTATTATGTATACAATATTCTTTCTACATGTATGCCTACAGGCCAGAAGAGGGCACCAGACCCCATTACTGATGGTTGTGAGCCACCATGTGGTTGCTGGGAATTGAACTCAGGACCTCTGGAATAGCAGGCAATGCTCTTAACCACTGAGCCATCTCTCCAGCCCCAGCTTTAATATTCTAATTATAATAATTTGCCACAAATGCATGAGGTAGTCCTCTCCTTCCCCGAAAAGCAAAACCAAGAATAATCTTAATCTTTGTGGATCAGGTAAAGAACATATTGAACCACAGATTTGATCCTATGTTCTTTTTTGTTTTATCTGTAGTTAGCAACTATTTATTCTATCCTGTATTTATACATGTATACCTGTGTGTGTGTGTGTATACTCATGTGCATGCCACATGCATATGTTCTTATAATAATCACTCTAAGCTGCCTTTTAAAATTGGGGCGACAGATTACTATCGTACATAAAATAAAGATGTCAAAAGCCCAAATTAGCAATTTTTTTCATAAAAATTGATGTATCTACAGCTGAAGATATGGGATAAGATTATAGTATATGTTAAAATTAAATACTAGCTAAAATCAAATACTATCAGATAGAGTGGATCCTACCTGTAAACCCAACATTCTGAACCCTGAAGCATGAGGATCACCACAAATTCTAAATTAGTCTGAGCTACAAAGTTATACCAGGACAATCTGAGCTACAAATTCCATGCTATTGTATATAATCTCATCTACTACTTAGCAAAATCTCTTATGGCAATATACTTCATAAGATGTAAAATTAGTTGTATCAAACAAGAGTTGCATACCAATATCATTCTATCCTGTATACCTTACTTGAAGCGCATTTAAATCTTGCTAAATTAGGGTTTGGGAGATTGATTCAGTGGGTAAATTTACTTACCATCAAATCTGACAGTTCAAGTTCTGTTCCCAGGAGCCACAAGATAAAAGGTAAAACTTCCAGAAGATGTTCACTGACCTTTAGGTGTGCTATGTAGCACAAGAAGGCCAACACTCACATATATACAAATAAATAAATGGGCAAATGAATAAATGAACTTTTTTGTAATGCTAAGGCAGTACAGTGGGAGCTACCTATAATACCAACTAATAGGAAGGTAAGAAAGTAGATCAGTTGAGCCAGGAGTCAGAGGCCATTCTGGACAACACAATGAGACCTGGTTCCCTCCCCCCAAAAATTTTGCCAAATGTACAAACTTAATTGTCCACTTAGCAATATGGTTATTATAGATTCAACATGACAAAAAACTTAACTAAGCACAAACTCAGTAATATTCGTACTTGAGACAGTCTTACTCAGATGCTCAAGCATCACAAGGGTGGGAAGTCACTGGTTCTTATAACATCTATTTGCTTATAATCTTACTAGCAAATTCAGACCCATGTACTACAGAATGATGCCTCTATTTAAGATAAAATGCTAGACATTCTTT
Source organism: Microtus pennsylvanicus (assembly GCF_037038515.1). Taxonomy (NCBI): domain Eukaryota; kingdom Metazoa; phylum Chordata; class Mammalia; order Rodentia; family Cricetidae; genus Microtus; species Microtus pennsylvanicus. The sequence continues at coordinate 35,220,312 of NC_134589.1, read as the reverse complement.
CATTCAATCATCTGAAGACTATTTCGTTTTAATGTTTAATTACTCTTACAAATGTAAGGGTCCTTTATACCTATTCCCACTGCATCACTAGAAGGTGACTCCATTTTTTGTCACTCAGTTCCTGGAAATTACTAGACAATTAACTACTTCTATGTTCAGATTATCACAAAATGAGAATCTCCCTAGATTTACCATGTGGTGTGTATGCCACAATCCCAACTCCTCCAGAAGCTGACACAGAAGATTCCAAGTTTGAAGCCAACCTGGTAACTTTGAAAGGCATAAAAATAAAAAAAGACAACAAAATGCTAGAGATACAATTCAGTGAGGAGAGCACTTGCCTGGTATGAATGCAGCCTGGGTTTGTTCCACAAAGGGAAGAGAGAGACACAGAGATACAAGACAGACATGGGCAGAGACACAGACAGTAGCGTGGGGTGTGTGTTATACAGTATATAAGCAAGCAAAGACATTAGAAGAGGATGTCAGGTGTCGTACTCTATTTCTCTCCATCTTACTCCCTTGACACAGAGTCTCTACTGAATCTAGAGCTAGGCTAGGTAGCCAGGAAGTGCTAGGGATTCTCCTATCTCCTCCTCCACACCATGCTGTGGTCATAGACCTGTTGCAGACCACAGCCAGTTTTTTACATGGGTGGTAGGATTTCAGCCCAGGTGCAATAAGGACTCTTAGCCACTGAACACTATCTCCAGTCCCAAGAGAATCTCTGTACTGAAAAAGGCAGTCAAGTGTAATGGCATATGCCTGCAATCACTGCACATGGGACTGAGGCAGCATTATGAATCTGATACCAGCCCAGAGTGGACTGTATAGCAGACTTTGTTTTCTTGTTTGTTTTGTTTTTAAAATATAAGAAGATAGGAACTATTTTCTCTTTTGTTAAGGTCAAGTCAGTTCACAGCATAAACATTCCTCCCTGACAACTTCATTATTCTTTTATAAAATGCTCATACAGATGAACATCCCTAATCCAAAAGTATCAGATGTTCTGATATCTGAAACTTAAATTTCCTATGATTTGAAAACCAGCATTTAACTCATTTTTTCTGGTTAAAATCAATTTTATACAACTACAACCACAAGTAATTCAAAACAACACACGGTATTTCCAGTAATGAAAGTTTTAATTTAGCCACCCTTCTCAATTAGGTAATCCCACGGAAAACCACTAGTGTTCTTGTATAAACAACAAGTAGAATCTGTGTGATTCATGGAAACCTCCAACTATAAGTAGTATTGCCAATTATTAGCAATCATGTAAGAGAGATTTTCCTAAGAAAGATAAAGACATTTCCAGTATTTGCATGGCCAAATGAGCACATTCATTTCCCTCTCTACACTCATGAAACCTCTTCCATCTAGATAGTAGAGACATGGAGAACGGCAGATATAAACAGAATCTGAGGAGCTAACATGGTGAAAATTGTAGTTTACTTAGTAGATAAAGGTAAAATGCAAACTAAACCAAACCAAAAAGGCTCAGAAGTCGAAAGCATTGGTATGTATCTGAACGCAAGAGTGTAATGTATAACTGAAAACAAAAGTAATGAAAATTCAAAAAGTTGGACTCAGAAACTGATTTTATAATCTAATAATTTTTTAAAAGATTGATTTAAGCCAGGTATGGGTGATGCACTTTTTAAACCTAGCACTCCGGAGACAGAAGCAGATAGATCTCTTGTAAGCTGTAGGCTAGCTTGGTCTACATTAGTGAGTTCCAGAGCAGCTGAATTACAAAGAGACCTGCTTCAAAAACAAACCAACAAAGATGTACTTATTTTTGTATGGTGTTTTGCCTGCATATATGTATGCACACCACTTGCTGTACTGAGCACCCGCTGCCTGGGAAGGCCAGAAGAGGGCATCAAATCCCCTCCAACTGGAGTTTCAGATGGGTTTCAGTCACTGTGTAGGTGAACTGGAACTGAACCTGGGTCCTCTACAAGAGCAGTAAGTGTTCTCAAGTACTGAGCTCCTCCCCCTCCCCAACCTCTCAGAACAGACTGGCAAAGCTAAAAGGCACTATTTAAATAAATTAAGTACAAATATAAATTATCTAAATGAACTCTCTCAGCTTCCAGCAATCTACAAGAAAGAGATTACTAATCTTCTATAGATTCTACAGTAAGATATTATTACAAGTGAACTGTAAGATAAAATACAATATAGACATTCGGGATTTCAAAAGTACTGCTTCCCATGCACCCTTTTCAAAAAAATTATTGATGAACGACCATCACCAGAACAGAAATAACAACAGAAGTTTGAGGGAGATGGCTTAGCAATTAAAGTACTTGCAGCAAAAGCAAAAGGAACAGGGAGTCCACAGCCTCCAGAACGCACACACCTGCCCCGTAATGTCAATGTTAGTGATTCTAACTTAGGGAGTTATACTTGCACAGCAAGCTTTCAACCCACTTTTCTTCTTGTAAGTTCAGAGTAGTAACGCTGCTAAAAACCAGCTACTTGCTTCTCTCAGTATAAATAATGTACTCCCAGTTTCCAGAAAGGAATTAGCTTCTGACAGTCAATGCTCCTTATTTCCCATTTCCCTTCCATTTCCTGCCTGCAATCGTCTGTACAATGGGAAGGCCAATACCAAGAGAGACTGCAGGGTTGGGGAGGGGGCAAAAGGTGGCAGAGCAGAAAAATCTGAGTCCCTACAATGGTTTGGTAATTGTATCTTCCTATAATTCAAAGAATGCATCCCTAACTTTTACAATTATTTTGTTAACAATGAAGATTTGTCAGGGTTGGGGATACAACTCAGTTGGTAGAGAGCTTGTGCAAGAACCTGAATTTTGACCCCCACCACTTCATAAAACTGGGTAAGTGGCACATGCTATGATCCCGGCCTTGGAAGTAGAAATAAGAATGTTGTATATACTCAGCTGCACAGTAAGTTCAAGGCTAGCCTGGGCTATGAGAGTCCTGGTTTTTTAAAAAAAAAAAAAAACTAACAAAAAAAATGGTTTAAAAATAAAAAGAGTCTGGTAATTTTCACAGTAAAAAAAAAAAAAGCTTTTATTTTTCCAGGCTTATGAACCCATCTACTAAAAAACAACTTCAGACATACAGGGAAAAAAAAATCCATATGAAATGACAGCTCCTGAAGCCTAGAAAAAGAACTCCAGGCAAAGAGTGGGAGAAACAGACTTCCCCAGGGAAGAGCACATCAACTAGTTATCCACTACCAAATGGTCAGCCCTAAAGACATACATACATGAAACATACAGACTGAGCAGACTACATTAACGTTTTTTAATGCACACACACACACACACACAAACAACAATTAAAGAAAAAGAGTCCATGAATTTAAATGACAGCAAGAGAAGATCTCTGTGAATTTGAGGCCAGTCTGGTCTACAGAAGGAGCTACACATAGAGAGACCTGTCTCGAGAAAACCAAATAAATAAATAAAATAAAAAAAATAATAAGCCGGGCGGTGGTGGCGCACGCCTTTAATCCCAGCACTCGGGAGGCAGAGGCAGGCGGATCTCTGTGAGTTCGAGACCAGCCTGGTCTACAAGAGCTAGTTCCAGGACAGGCTCCAAAACCACAGAGAAACCCTGTCTCGAAAAACCAAAAAAAAAAAAAAAAAATTAAAAAAAATAATAATAATAATAAATTTAAAAGAATAAGGAATTTGGAGACTAGAGATGGCTCAGAAGACCACTAGCTGCTCTTGCAGAGGACCTAGGTTCCATTCACACCTCCCACATGGCAGCTCACAACCATCTTTAATCCTAATTCCAAGGGATCCAAACCCTTCTTCTGGGCTTCTCAGGCATCAGGTGCTCACATGCTATATAAACATGGCAGACAATCATTCATACACATGAAATAAAAATAAATAAATCTTTAAAAATTAAATGGGGAGATGATAAGGGTCAACCCTTCACAAAACAAATCCGACATCATGAGTTCAAGATCAGCCTAGTCTATGACTCAAGCTCCAACCCAGACAGGGCCACAGAGTGATACATTGTCTCAGAAAGACAACCCCCCCTCAAAAAAAAGGAAGGAAAGAAAGATAAAAGAAAAAAAAGAAAATCACTTATAGTTTATTCCCATTGCAAGAAAAATTCTTTGTTTTGTTTTTTGTTTTTGTTTTTCAGAGACTGTTTCTCTGTAGCTTTGAAGCCTGTCCTGGAAATAGCTGTTGTAAACCAGGCTGGCCTCAAACTCAGAGAGCCATCTACTTCCACTTCCCAAGTGCTGGGATTAAAGGTGTGTGCCACCACCGCCCAGCCCACAAGAAAAATTCTTAAGCAGTTAAAGAAAATGGATACTTATGAGTATTTGCCAACGTTAATTCAGAACATTCCTGTAAGATATTAACTTATTTTATTAAACATCTCATAAAATTAACAAACATCAATTATCAAAAGAGGCAAGTAAGATGGCTTACCTTTTATTTATAGGTTTTTCATCTTTCTCATACGGTTTTACAAACCACTTGCCGATTCGTACAAAGTTTCTGTTCATTAAACACCTCTCCAACAGATTGTGAACTGCCTTGAAAAGCAGAGTACGGCATTCATAGGAAAGGCCATTCTCCCACACTCCATCTTCCTCTTCTACAGAAACAGTGAAGTAAAAGTACACAAGTGAGACCACGTCTACTCACAGAGAACTAAAACATTTGATAGATAATGTCTATGTCCACAGCCCTCTCCTTTACCTCAGAATGCAGAGCTGCAATCTGTATGTGTGGGTGTAGTGGTGGTAGTTTTCTTGTTTGTTTGTTTGATTGACTGTTTTTGAGAGAGTCTCACTAGTTAGCCCTGGATGGTCTGGAATGCACTATGTAGCCCAAGCTGGTCTGGTGCCTCACTGCAATCCTGCCTCTACTTTCTGATTGCTGGGCTAACAAACCCGTGCCACTATACTTGGTGTTAAACATCTTCAAACATCAAAATGTCAGCTTTCAAAGATATTCTAAAAAATATAAAATGCTTAGGCACTCTACAAAACTGCCTAAAAATTATTCGCCACAATATAAAATATGGTAATATCATAAACATAATAACTTGTTTTCTATATTTTAAAAAGGGTATTTGATTTGCTTGTAAAACCTGGAAAATGTTAAACATAACATTATAATGCCTGTTTCTAAACTGGCTACGTGTTACTTTGTCCTAATTCCTCTAATCATTTAACCTGAAGGGGGGGGGGATCTAGCCAGTTAATAATTAAACTCAGACTATTTCATGACCATCAGCATTCTAATCTATGACTCAACTACAAAACTAAGTGACAAATACAAAGAGAGTTGCTGCCACTATATCTTAATGAGCAATGTGCTAATTATCAGACTAGATCTCATTTCAATGACTCACATGATTATTCAATATAGGAGGAAAAATATAAAGATCATATTTTTAAATGGTGTATCAGTCATATGAAGTAATGCTCTTAACTGACTACACAGCTTCAAATTCCCCGCTAAATCTATTAGTCACTCCAAGTTAACTTGTAAGGTGGGGGACAGAAATCAGTCATTGGTAAGTCTCAGTTCAAAGAACAAAATTCACTCTTTCATCTATCACAAAATATTCAGTAAGAGTAACAAATAATGATAAATACCACTTTGGCAGCTTACATTTTATTTTAAATTATTAGTCCAAATTTAATCAAGGATCTTCTAATAAACTTTATCTTTATATAACCTTTCCTTTTCTTTTTGACCCAGCTAGCCTAGGGCTAACTACATAGACCAAGCCGGCCTTGAACTCTCAGCAATCCTGTCTCAGTCTTCCATTACTTAGTGCTTGGATTATATATGTATGAGCTGCCACACCCAGTTATAAACATTTTCTACTTATGTATCATATTTTTCCTCCCTTGAGACAGGAGCTGGCTCTGTGAGGCAGGCCTTGATCTCATGATCTTCCTGCCTCAGCCTCTCAAGTACTGGTTACAGGCCTGTGCCACCATATCTGGCTTCCATTCAATTTTCAACATACACACACACACACACACAAATATTTCTCACTTCACAAACATACATACTGAATCCATAAAAAAATGAAGTTTACTATGAACTGTTGAATAAGAACAGAGAGATACTAAGAGTGACACAGTTTATATACAGAATGTTTTACAACAAGTGGACAGAATAAACATTAACTAAAACTATATATGACAGTGGACTTTAACTGCACTGGAAACTGCACTACAAAGGTTAATGCTGATTTTATGTTTTCTTTCAAGTGTTCTTTCCTAAATCATTGTCAGGTCTTTCAAAGCAACTAATACAGTTCCTCTACAGAAAAGCAAAGGAAAATGGCAATACTTTAAGGGTTAAAATAATTTAAGTAGAAAACCTTCACATTCAGTTATGTTAGAGATACTTATCTACTTCCACTTAAAGCTAAAATACTTCTGGGTTTCGTCTTCTTAAAAAGATATTGTCCTAGAGAAAAGGAACTGGCACACAATGATTTCACTTACTAAAGGTCTAGATAGCAAGCATATGTATGAGCTGATGAGACAAAAAAAGGAACCATCTTTTAGCTTAATAAGTAGACTCCTGATTTCAAATAGCTTCATTATAAGTTCTACTTCAAATTATGACAATAGTAATAGAAACACACGTGTTCCTAATTCCAAAAGAAAGGTGTCAGGAACTGCTCCCAGTTCTCCACCTGTTCAATGTTCTTTATTAGCTGACACCTAAAATCCCTAAGTTCTAAACAACACAAAGGTTGTAACATTTGCATTATATAAGTAGCCATTATCAAAACATATTCCCTAACTACTCCTAAGTTTTAATAGGAAGACATAGATATACAGTTACTTCTGCACACAACTAAGCTACAAGTTCAAATAAATTATTCATTTACCTTCTTCCTACAGTTTAAAACAAGAGCATTAAGTACAAAGTTCCTAATCACTAAAAGCCAATAAAATGGCTCAGCAAGTAAAGGTATTGCCACCAAGCCTAACTGGGTTTGAATCCAAGACTCATGCGGTATAAGACAAAAATGGACTCCCACAAGCCGTCCTCTGACCTCCACATGTGTGCCATGACACTTGTACATAAAATAATGAATGTAATTTTTTTGTTTGTTTTTGAGGACGGTTTTTCTGTAGCTTTGGAGCCTGTCCTGGAACTCGCTCTGTAGTCCAGGCTGGCCTCAAACTCACTGAGACCCACCTGCCTCTGCCTCCAAAGTGCTGAGATTAAAGGCATGCACCACCACCACCCGGCTATAATTTAAATATTTTTTTTTTAAAAAAAAAAGACTGTTTAAGAGATTTATGAACTGTCTGCAAGATTAAAACAAAAATCTTGGGGGCTGGAGAGATGGCTCAGAGGTTAAGAGCATTGCCTGCTCTTCCAAAGGTTCTGAGTTCAATTCCCAGCAACCACATGGTGGCTCACAACCACCTGTAATGAGGTCTGGTGCCCTCTTCTGGCCTGCAGACATACACACAGACAGAATATTGTATACATAATAAATAAATATTTTTAAAAAATCTTGAGAATAGCAAAAATTATAGTTCTTTATAAATTTTTACATAAAACTGTGGTTTTATTTTTAAAAATTAATTTCGGCTAAACCTAAGCTACGAATACCAAAATGTGGTTTAGAAGTAATCAGGGCCGGCAAAATAGTGCAGTGGGTAAAAGTGCTTGCTGAGTTCAATCCTCAGAACTCATATAAAGTTGGAAAGAGAAACAATTCCAGTTTTTTTCTGACCTCCACATGTGTGCCACGGCATGTGTGCCCTACACACACACACACACACACATAAATATTAAAAAGAGAAAAGCAGTATTAATTTTCAAGGATTTCTCTCACGGCTGAAACTTTTCTCTAAAGAAACTCAACATGAACTCAATGCTTTCTGGAGTCTCTTGTCCCAAATGCTCAGAATTCTCACTAATACAAACAGACCTTCCTAGAGCAAGGAAAATCTACACAGTAAGCAACCAAGTAACTATTTCATTGCTAAAGAAATAATAATGCCTAGTAAAACCCAATGAAAAGTCTAAAAAATTTGGGTTGTTTTAGAAGGAATGTCACTTAGAAACAAAAAGTATATTGAGCCAAGTTTCTAATATTCTGATGTTGTGAAAATGAAAAGTATGTTCAACACACTGTACTCAGATATGAGAAGTGAAGGGCAGAACCAATCACCTAAGAAAGTAAGATGTTGTCTCTTATCTTACACTAATTATAAGCTCCTTGAATCTCAACTCCAACACTGTAACCAGGAAAGAAAGGAGTAGGAAATACATGTCAAACTTTAGCAGGCACTTTAAACTTAACCAGAGCCTAATGGAAAAACGTCTGCTTAATGCATTTAAATAAATGTTTTCTTTCCCTTGTATCTTTAATCCCCAGAGAAAACAAAGTTTCTATTCTGTTTCTAGTACTTTTCCATTACTATTGGTATTATTAGAGCTCTTAACCAGTGTTACTTGAAAAATTTTACAAATTAATTGTAGAATGTAACACAAAAGTTCATATGCTAAAATCTGATTAACATATGCTTCCCTGAGAACAGATTATAGTGGTGCCAAAGGATGTCATAGGTCATCAAAATAATTATAAATGGGGGGGGGGAATCAGCATAAAAAGCTGATACAATCAGTACTCAATATTTTCTTCAAAAAACGACATCCTTAAATATCTCCATGGTGATCAGCTGATTTTTTTAAAAAGGCATCTTTTCCCTTTAATTTTGCAAAACAGCTAAAATGCAACATATGCCAATAAATAAGGAATGACTCAAAAATCAGCATGTTGGAAAATAGTACAGATTTCTTGAAAAAAAGAATCAACATGTCTAGATCAGTGTTTCTCTTAATTATTTTCCATTCATAACTCATTAAGTCAACAAATATTACTGCCTTAAGCTGTAGCATCAGTCACTTAGAGCAAAACTTGGAAATTTATTTAAAACAATTTAACATGGTGATTGTTATATCTGATATGATCGAAAAGATAACACTTTGTCGCCCTAAAAGAGGATACTATCACACAGCATACAGCAAATGAAGTCATCACTCATAAGACCAGCCAATACAAAGAAACAGGATAGTTTACAGAATTTAAAACAAAGACAGAAATGAATTAACTCTCCTCAGCAAGGCTTAGCTGTTTTCATGTTTGTCAGCTCTGCTAAAAGCTGCCCTTAAGGTTAAAGTCCACTACCTTTAATATCCACTACCACTAATATCCTCTGATAAAAGCATCCAAAAATGAAATCTGGAACAATGACCCACTTAAGCAGCATGCATTTTGATTAGACTCTAGTAGAAGGAAACTATTTGGATATGTTGCTAAACTCCAGGATAGAGACCTTGAAAACCACAAGAAAGAAATATTTTTAAGCCTTGATTCAGTATAATTTTAACTTTAAGGAATCAAAGTTTCATCTCTCAAAGTTTTTTTCTCAAAGTTTTATCATAATCTACCTCGTGTTTTTTTTTTAAGACAACAATTTTGAGAGAGGGAATTGTTTGGTTTTTAAGAACGAAAACCAATAGCAGCAATAAAATTCCAAATCTGAGGACACATTAAAAAGACACAGCAATGAAACTGAAACAACCTTGCTTTTTAAACCAGTGAACGACCTACCTGTAAGAGTCAACCAATCGTACCCACTGGAGACCTGACAGGAGGAGCCAGGGAGCTAAGATTTCCCACCATCAACTTTAAATCCCTGTCACTTATCACAAAACTTCAAAACAACAAATAAAACTGTAACCAAAAAGTTCTTGCCCAATTCTTTTTCTACCAAAATAAACCAGTATGGATTCAACTGTCCATTGTCCTAGTATTAGAATTAAAAAAAAACTCATATTCTTGGCTTTAAAAATCAAGGGATGTTTTTGAACAAATGTCTTTCTGGAATAGTATACTTGTGCTAATACTAATGAGCACAAATCCTTATCCAAAAACTAGTCTTTCGCAAAACAGTATCAAGTACTACTGCTGTAAAATAAGCAAAAGTTAAAAATGTGGAATAGACTGGTATGTTTTATTTCTTTTCATCAATTAAACTTAAGATGGTAACCCAAATATGTACTGAATGCTATGGACAGAAGAAAAGGTGAAATTTAACATATGCACTACGAAGCCTGACTAGAGTCTAGACTCTTCAGAACTGTCAAATCATGAAAAGGGAGCAAAGAAGGTTCCCTAAGAAACCATCACGGTCTAGAAGAGCAAAAAGTGAGAGGGCAAGTAAATATCATGCAGCAACCTAGACTGGATTCTAAAAACAACAGAAAAAAAAGAGGTAAATATAAAAGAAAACCAAGTGAAGTAAATAAATATTTTAATATCATTAACAATATTGATTTGTGAGTTGTGGAAAAATCCAACATTCTGATATTAAGAATAAAAAAAAGTTAACTGAGAATGCATAGGCACGCTCTACATTATCCTGCCAACTTTTGTAAATCTAAAATTACCCAAAATAAAATTCTAAAAACAGTTGTAAATGAGACAAAGTAGATAAAGGGACCACTCTCTGTGGTTTTGTTATTAAACATGTTAATGAAAAAACAATTCAGAGAATTTTAACCTTTACAAAATAAATGCCTTCCACTAGTCCTACCCCCAGTAAGGAGGACAATTATTACCATAATCACAGATACTTCGGTAACAAGAAGTAGTAGGTGTTGAACCAAACAGAAGGACATGGCCTGTGAGAAGCAGGCTGAGCCAAATTAACTAGCAGCTTAGTTACCACCTGCGCCCTTCCTGGTCCTCCCCTCACTGCTACACCTCCACTTGGAGCTCAGGACTGCCTCCTGCAGCTGATGCCAACCCTACTGTCCAGCTGCTCTCTTCTCAGGGGAGCTTAAAAGAAGGGAACCGAGTGCCACAGATGGGAAGAAATGAAAAGGGGGTTAGCTAGAGCACAGAGGCGCACTAATTACCCCAAAAGGGAGGCAGACGGCGTCCCTGGAGCAAAAAAAGGGCAAGACAAATATACTCCATCTGAAAAGACCTTATTCTTTAAGATATGTCTGACTTAAGTAACATTCTTAAGTAAATGACAGGTTAAAAAGAAGCTAAAACATTAAACAAATATCACTGACTTTGTAAATCAAGAGTTCAGAACACTAAACTTACTCTTTGGATTTCTTCCACTTTGATAAAAATGTTTAGTTATTCAATAGCATTCAGCAAAAACTGACAGCAATGAAAATTTGATATTCAAAAATACTTTCATCATATTCACAGATCAGTATCTGTATTACAGTGCAGGTACTGTCATTTTAAAATTATGCTAAAATAAAAGTTGAGAGGAAAAATTTAAACTCTAACCAAGTTTTGCTTGAAAAAACACGTCTGATAACCTAAAATCCGAAAGAAAAATAGCTAGAGTGTTTTAACAACATACACTCAAACAGCTGACAATCTATATTAATAGGCTTTTAATTTTCAAAACATTAGTCTCACTGTGCTAAAACTAAATACTATGCATTTAAAGTTATCTTTGATTCCAAAAAAATGTATTTCACAGAAAGGTTTGTTCAAGGCTGTGCTGGGCATTACACACCTGTCACACCAGCACTGGGGAGGACTGCTCTAAATACAAGGCAACACAACCAAACTCAGTCTCAAATAAAAAAGCATGTTCAGATGCTGTGCCAACTTTATCAAGAAGACCAAAACCCATGAGTAGACTTACAATATTTATGTAATTTTTTGTGGTGCTAGGATTCAAAGTCAAACACTCTGAGCAACATTATAATTTTAACACTGTGCTTGCTTTAAAATTTCAATTTAACAAGTTTCTAAGCAGTCTATCAACATTTTAATAATGATCTAGGGGTAAAGGTCAACAGTAGAGCACTTGTCTAACATATACACACAGCCCTGGACTCAATATTCAACATTAAAAGAAAAACAAACAACCGACAAAAATTTTAATGAGTTGACTGCATGCATCACTTCAAAGTTTAAAACAACTCTCACCTAGGTCAATGAAAGAAAAAGGGAAGTTGGTATGCCTGGCTTTTAGCAGAAGCAAAGAGCATCATCCTGTTGAAAGCACTAAGGATATTCTGATACATATATAGACACATTACGTATGCACTTAACAGATATATACTCATATCTTTTTACTATCTGCAACAATATTAAGATAGATGTAGCATGATCCTAGCATTGAAAAGAGAAGGCAGGAGGATAAGGAGTTCAAGGCCCTAATAGACTGTGTATAACACTATCTCAAAACAAACAAAATAACAAATACATGGTAATAGAACTAAGGACTCAGTTCTTCATTATGCATCCTGGGAAAGCTAGAATGCTCTGCCATAAAACTGCACCACTCAACACTGAAGAAAGCACCTATTAAAAACAAAAAGTAATTTAAAAATATAACACATATGTAAGAACATATATGTTGACCTTAGAAAGTATTAGCTCAAAATAGAGCTATCTGAAGCCTGGTCTGATGGCACACACCTGTAATCCCAGCAGGAAACAGAAGAGTAAGAGTTCAAGGCCAGTCTTGACTACTTAGTAAGTTCAAGACCAGCCAGGGCTGCATGACACCTGGATTTTCTTTTGTGCAAAATAAAACAGATCTTACAGTTCAAAGCAAGAAACCACAGAGTAGCCGGGCGGTGGTGGCGCAGGCCTTTAATCCCAGCACTCGGGAGGCAGAGGCAGGCGGATCTCTGTGAGTTCGAGACCAGCCTGGTCTACAGAGCTAGTTCCAGGACAGGCTCCAAAACCACAGAGAAACCCTGTCTCGAAAAAAAAAAAAAAAAAAAAAAAAAAAAAAAAAAAAAAAAGAAACCACAGAGTACTAACTTTCATACAAGAAAGTTTTTCAAATGGCCTAAGGAGCAGCAGAGATGGCTCTGGGGGTAAAAGCACACAGCCAGTCTGAGTTCGATTCCCAGCACCCACATAAAAAACCAGATGTGGCAGTGCATGTGTAACCCCAGCACTCCTACAGAAAGATGGGAAGCAGAGACTCCAGAACTGCTCAGAACTAAAGGGGCAGCTAGCTTGATAAAAGCTTCATAATAGCAGAAACAACCTGTCTCAACAAGGTGGAAGGAGAAAAAGGACTCCCAAAGAGTTGTCCTCTGACCTCTGCACACACTGTGGTACACATATATCACACCCACATGCCCTCCTCACACACAAAATTTTAAAGAACTTTTAAAAAAAATTCAATTTAACTGTCAAAAATCATACCAAGCTAGAAATTGGTTCCCTCAAGTCTATCACTAAAAAATTTGCTTACACTGAGTATAAAGTAAACGTAACTTCGGTAATTTAATGAAGGTCTATAGTTTCTTTCTAAAGTACATTTGGCCCTAAAAGTCAAGAAAATAGAAGTAATACTGTGCTCAAAATAAACTACCTTCCAGATTAATGACCATTGTCCTATAAAAGTTAAATAAGGTGGCACTTGTCTTGTTTAATATAATCTTTGATGAAGCAGTATCTAATAAGAGCCACTTTGCCCCTTAAAAAATACATACAAACAAAAAAAACGCATATGGTTCCCTGAGTTAATAAATAATCATAAATAATATACAAATAACAATATACTTTTGAAAAATATGCCAGATAAAGTTACGTTTCGAGAACCATCCACAGTGTCTCAGAAAAGAGAACAGGGTAAGACAGACTCAAAGGTAAGTTACACTTGGCTTCAAAAGTATTACATAACTATGAAAAGGCTTCCAGATCTCATTTTTCTCAGGTTAATGAAAATGCTTTCCCTAGGTACAAACAGCCAGTGAGAAATGAGGGAAGGAAGCTGGATGGCGGAAAAAGAAAGTATTTCAAAGCTTAAGTCTCTCATAATACACATGAATGATTTATGTAAAATAAAACAATCATGGTGAAATAAAACATTGAAACTGTTCTTACAGTTTCACATTGACAAGGCTGTGCACATACTAACACCATAATCTATAATCCCAAAGACATTTTGGGAAAAGTGTACAATGTTGTTAAGTCACATTTAAAAATAATAAACTGCTTTTACCTGATAAGTCATGGTGAATAAGGTCAGCAAAATTGGGATCTTTACCCCACCAAAATATCCACAATTCTCTTCTTCCAGGTCTTTGATCTCGCCGCCAAACAGCAAGTACATCTGCCTTAAGGCATCGACTAAAACTACTCAGAATGGGGTCTTCTTCTGTCACCGGAAACAGAACAGGGGCAGAAGGTGGGCCTTGCCACACGTATCTTTTCCACTTAATCCCTGTCAAGTCGGCCTGAAGGAAAGAAAACATGATTTCTATATCATTGTGCATTCATTGAAGTAAAAAAAAAAAATTCACTATAAAGTCCCTGATTAACTAAAACATCACTGCTTTCAAAGCATTCTTAAGATGCTGAGAGTATGACCAAAACAAACAAAAACACTATGCAAATAATTCTAATACTTCAACCAGCAAGATCTTAAGGAAAAGAACACAAAACAGTTTTAAAATACCACTGAACAGCAAGCACATCTATAATACATACAATATCCCCGAATTTAATAAGTGAAGCAATGATGTTAAACGTGTACTTCAGTACCGCACATTAAAGACTATCTTTCCTGTCTGTCCTATGTTCTTTTCTAACTGGTCAGTCACATTTGTTCTTTGGTGAACTGAAAATTAAAGACCCTCACTGCAAGTCTGTAAGAAGTCGTGGTTCTAACAAGAAGACATCTGAACAATTTTCTAAAGAAAAAAAAAAGCCTGTAAGTTCTTCACAAGCACACATCTTTAGGAAAAGAACTACTTCCAAGGAGCTGTCAGATTTGTGCTAATCTATCTTCAAAGAACCAAAGTGCCAAAAATAGATGGAGTTGGGGAAGACAGAAACGTTAAACCTGCTGCACATATTACTACATGGGAAGAGACGCTGATTAGTGGACACTGTCGAGAAAACCAGTATATTCTGCGAGGCAGAAGTTCGTTAAAGATCCCCATTTACCATCGGGAAAGAAATTCAACAAAGGAAATTCTGCAATTCTTTATTCTAACTTAGATGACAGAAAGCATAAGGTGCCAAAAATGAAACTGCTGATACATGACTGGCAGTTTACGCCTGCCAACTAGTTATGCTCCACCCACTTAATTCACCTACCTATGATAGACTTAATACTTCTCATCGCACAGGGAAAAAAATGAAAGAGTCACTCCAACTTAAAATCATTGACAAAGCTCAGCTATCGCTAATTAAGGACTAGATATTTGCAACAGTTGGTACTTTTAAGAAAAAGTCTTAAAAACTATTGGATATTACCCAACTGGGGCCAACCTACACAGTAGAACATTCCTACATCCAGCGTCCCCAGACTCTTCAGTTCAATAAAAGGAGCAGCCAGCTCAAAACATTCTTAAAACGTAAGCAAAACAGACAAATATAGAACGTTTAGTGCGAAACCACAGTACCTCCTCCATTAGCCCCTCCACTCTCACAAAAACATAATGTTCTAATAAAAGCAGGACGGCTAAAAATTGTCAAAATGGCAAAATGTTTTCAAAGTTTAGAAAGAAAACATATGAACACTGTTTTTACACAAAGATCTGAAGTCACCCAGAAGGAAACTACCCGTGTTTGTTTAACTTATAAAACCAAGAGGGCTTTAATACCTAAGTTTTGAGGGGTCCTGTTTAAAGAGAAGCCCAATTAGCAGGGAAAAGCATAAAAGGGAGTGAAGTAGGGGCAGTCACGGAAAAGTGTGAAAAAGGGATACACTGTTCGATACGGGGGGGGGGGGGAGGTAAGCAAGAAACACATAAGAAAATATTACTGTCCGGCCAGATAAGAAACCCAAGTTAAGGACAAGATTACGATGGGGGGGGGGGCGGTAAAAAGAGTCCAAGACAAGACACAAGAAGGGGAAAGCCAAGACTCTTCCAAGCGGAGTCCTGGCCGGTAGGTGAGCGGACGCTGTCTCCCGGGGAGGCCGACTCCGGCGGGGCCTAGCCGGGGGACACCGGCAACTGGATGAGCCCCGGACCCCCTCCCCCACGGCCCAAGGGCGCCCGGCGCGGCCCCCTCCCCCACCGCCCGCGGCCCCCGCACTCACCAGGCAGAAGAGGTTACAGTGACAATCTTCCAGGCTGGCCCCGTTCGACACGAAGGAGGAACTCATCGTCCCTCACAGCAGCCGCCGCCGGCGCCACAACCCACCATCCGCCATTACCGCCGCCTCCGACCAGAGAGAGAAACACAGACACCGGGGAGGGCGGGGGGCGGTGGGGAGGAGGCCGCCGGGCCGCCCGCCCTCCCCGCCGCCCCCCGGCGCCGCCGCGGCCCCCGCCGCCCGGAGGCACCCAGCCGCCCGGGGCCGAGGCCGCAGGCGGGAGGGCCGCGCCGCGCTCGGCCGGCCGCCGGGACTGCGGAGCCTGCGGACGCGCGTCCCTCTCCGGAGCGGACGGGAAGGGATGTCTCCCTTCCACCCGAAAAAAAAAAAATAAGAAAGATTAAAAAAATAAAAATAAAAAAACAAAAAACAAAATTTTAGTCACACTGATAAATAGTCAGAGCCCGAGTCCGAGCGGGCCGAGCCCTGAAGCCCGGGAGGGTTCTCCCCGGCCCGGGGGCGCCCGCAGAGGGGCGGGAAGGGCGAGGAGCGGCGGAGCAGCCCGGGCCCCCGGCCCGGCAGCGGCGATGTCCTTAAGCCCAGAGTCTCCTCGGCGGCGGAGGTGGTGGCGGCGTCTGATGGCTCAGTCCATTCTCCGGCTGCGTCCTCGTGTTGTCCCTGGGCCAAGCCTGCCTAACGTCTGCTCTCCTGCCGCCTCACCGCCTGGACGCCGTAGTCTCCCCCATTTTGTGGGCCCAGCGGGCGGTGTTTTTCCCCCTTTAATCCGAATTCACGGGTTTTCCCTTCGCTTTAATGGCGGCCACAGGGACCAGCTCGCCCTCTCTGCTCGCCCATTGGCCGCCGCGGGGTCACGTGGGCCCGGGCTCCGTGGGGAGGGGGAGAGAGAAGGCAGTGAGGGAGGGCAGAGAAGCTTTCCGAGCCCCGGGGACCGGGCAGCCGGCTGGTGGCTACTAAGATGGCGCCATCTGCTGGATGCCCCGGTTAAGATGACCGGGGCTTGGCCCTAGCTTTCTCCTGGCTGGAGAATGTGCAGAACAGGAAGGTTCACTTCAAAATCGACAAGAATTACTTGGAAATCAGTTAGAATTCTTTGGAAGAGAAAGTTGGCAATAACAACAACAACAACAAAAATTTCCAATGCATTCTCACTTATTCCATAAGGCCGCCGGGGCAAAGAGCAAAAAACTCTTGTTAGATAGAGATCAGCTTCAGCTGCTCTTTTTTTAAGAGTTATAATAATGAGGTAAAAAGGAAACAATATAAACTAGGAATAAAGTTCTGCTGTAAGGGATTCGAAACTAGAGCAGGTCTTTTACCTCCTTGTGACTCAGTTTCCTCATCTGTAAAATGAAACAAACTTCATATTTGCTACATGATGCGTTAATGCAACCTGAGCTCCCACCCCGTTGGCTGGTGCAGACAGCAAGCGCTGTAAAGACATACATTACTATACTACCATCATTACTTTATATGGTTACTTCGAGGAGCAAGTGAACTCTAAGAGTGAGAAATATGAAAATTGGGACTTTGCTTATAGCCGTCCATTGCCTTAAAACGTTCCTAGCACGCAGTAGGCACTGATATTTGAAAACTTACAAACAAATGATAACATGAACTACATATGTTAGTTCCCTTCCCAAACAATTCTGGGCTGGTGTACACTTTAGTGTAAGAGTTCAAAATTTTTTCCTTGAGCGCTTTAAAAGGATTATAGGCTGGAAGGCGGGAAGGAGAGAGGGAGGGTAAGAGAAAAGACTGTTTAAAACTTAATGACACACACAGCATGGTAGGGCACGCCTTTAATCACAGCCTTGGGGAGGCAGAGGCAGGGGGATCTCTGAGTTTGAAGCCATCCTGGTCTATAGATCAAGCTTTTTTTTTTTTTTTTTTTTTTTGGTTTTTCGAGACAGGGTTTCTCTGGGGCTTTGGAGCCTGTCCTGGAGCTAGCTCTTGTAGACCAGGCTGGCCTCGAACTCACAGAGATCTGCCTGCCTCTGCCTCCCAAGTGCTGGGATTAAAGGCGTGCGCCACCATCGCCCGGTTTATAGATCAAGCTTTAAGACTACATAGTGAGACCCTGTCTCAAGAAGAAAAGAGACAAGAGGAACTACCATAATTTTGTCATAATGATCTCTGTAAAATAGTGGATTCTTCAAGATTACTTTTTGAGCCACAGAATGAATTTTTCACCTTGTCTCAAAAACAAAAAAAAAAAAAAAAAAGAGGAGGAGGAGGAAGAAAAGAAAAGAAAGAAAGGTATTCTTCATTCATCTCTTCATCCATCCATGCTACGCTGATTAAAAGCTGAGATCCTGAAGCCAAAAACTTGCAGAAAATGTTGTCACTTGCCAATTGACCTTAGATCAAATTTGACCTTAAATCAAATTAGTTTATCATAAATCAGGGATAATAAAAGTAGTTTTCTCCCAAAATGCTTGATGAAGTAATGTTGGTCGTAAGTGCTTGCCCCAGTGCATCCTTAATCACATTAATGCTAACCATTAATAAAATTCTAAAACCATGGCTCGGTGGTAGCACACATCTGCAATCTCTGTGGTTGGGAGGCTGAGACAGGAAGGCCAAGAGTTCAAGACCAGCCTGGGGTAGTGACAAGACTTCTCAAACAAAAAGAAAAGAAGAAGAAATTTTTGAGTTTTTGCCAGTTCTTTGGGATTTCTAGGGAGGCAATAAAAGGCATATTTCCTACAGAACAGGATAAAAGGCGGTGACCTGAATAAGACGCACATCAGCTGTGACACACCAAGAGCACTGGAGGAGGATCCAAGTCGAGAGGACGTCATCAAGTAGGCAGCATTTGAAATCAGATTGGAAGGATAAAATGAATTCTTATAAAGCTCTTTGAAGCAGTTAAATCTTATTAAACCCAATTCAGATCCAAAGGCCACATATCAAAGTCAATTATACAACCAGGACTAATTCAATCCAGGAGCTCAAATCAACTAAGGTCGGCATCCTTACAACTGAGTGCCAGCGCCAGGAGTCACGGGTCCCCAGACTCAGTGAGGTGAAAGCTCCTCCACTCACATCCTCTGTTCTGGTGCTCTCCCCAGTGTGAAATGTCCTCTCCTATTTCTCTTCTAAATCGTTTCCCCCATTCTGCGCTTCCCCCGTCCCCCTCTACGATACGCACACACATCACGAACATACCTTAAGAATCCAGTGGCAGGGAGATTCTGCCTGAATCTATGCTTTTGATTGAACTTTCATTTGAATGTCAGTCCTTTCTTCAAAAGAAAGGAGAATCTACGACAAGAAAGAAGTCCCAAGAAGGAAAGCACTCTGAGGATCCTAGGAAGAGAGAAGCCTGGGGAGGGGGCGCAGAGGGGAAAGCAGAGAGACCATGAGCCAGGGAATCAAGAGACACAGAAGACCCCAACAGAGAGAGGAATGGAAACCTGGGGAGAAAAGGAGAAAATGAGGCCAGCGTCAGTTTCAGAGAGCATCTTGGGAACCACCTACAGTGTGTTAAGATGACATTTTGTATGAGTTGAAGAGAAACAAAAATAGAAATTTTAGGAAATAGTGATGTGTCAATGTAAGTTCATCAATTGCTTTAAAAAAAACAGATATAATGACATGTATTCTCAAGAGATTGAGGCAGGAGAATCATGAGCAAGCTTCTTGGCCTACATAGTAAGACCCCCATCTTAAACAAACAAAAAAAAAATTGTAGAAAAGTATAATGATTAAAAAACTGTGTATTACCTAAAAAAGGTCTATAACATCACTACATTTAATCACCTTTTTACATACATATCCTTTCGTATAGTTTTTTCTGTATGGTTGAGATCACATTTTATATTATAAAGTTTACATAGCACATAGTGTGTGTGTGTGTGTGTGTGTGTGTGTGTGTGTGTGTGCGCGCGCGCGCGTGTATGTGTGTATGTACATGCAAGAATAAGATGGAGAAGACACAATCTTGCTAGGTACATCAGTTGGACAGTTGGACCAAACGGAGCGAAAACTATTCTTTCTAGCCTCAAGACTTGGATTTTCTCATCTGCAGAGTGGGTGTGCAGACCGGCACCAGATGTGAGAGTCGCTGCGATGGTTATAAACGGGGGCTCCAAGGCAAACAGTGGCAGACAGTGATCCAGAGCGGAATTTCAGGGTGACTTTGAGAGATGGCCTTGGGTCACTAACCACCGGCTCTCTTCTCTTTGAAATACTGATGCAGTCAGCGATCTTTACATTTAAAACCATTCTTTAGCTCTTTTGGACTTTTAGGAGTTCCATTCTGTATGAAATGGTGGAGGCTCTGGCTTATGGACTCCTTATTTGATGATATAGAGAAGTTCAGAAAAGAGCAAAGCCTGACCTTAGAATTAACCCTCTACCCCTGATTCTGGAAAAAAAAAAAAAAAAAAAGTCAAGTCTAGAGCAAAACTAACCAAGAGAAATGAAACAGAATCAAATAAATTCTATAATTTCAATTATTGCTTGTTAGAAATATTTAAAAACCTTTGGGCAATATATCAGAAACTATATCATTTTATATGAAGTTCATTTAAAATCTACTCATATAGGCATTCCTTTTATTTATTTTTTATTTTTTGCCAAACCTTCCAAAATATACGCTTGTTTGTTTTTCTTGAAGCACACTTCACTTCGGACTAGTCCCATGTCAAGGCTCCAATGGGTAAACATGACTAATGTCTACTGTGTTGGTTAATACAAGGTTAGAATCAAAAGCTGAGAGTGAAGGAACCAATTAAGCCATAGAGTGAGTGGTCTTCAGCCTAGAGACAGTATTGATTTTTCTTAAGGTCATGCTAATGCTTTAATGTTGTGCTTAACTCAATAGAAAAGCAGACTAAGAAGTTACACAGCATTTTAGTCAGCGAATGTGCACGCACCCTCACTTCACTGAGTATAAAAGCTGTAGGGCAAAGAGAAGTATATCAGCAAGCTGAGAAAATAAGGAAACATTGTCTGTCCATGCATGAAATAACCTACATTGCTACTTTTCTTGATAATGTAACATCTATTCTTAGTCTCAAGTTTTCTATCAAATGTTTCATTTTGCCAGGCTGCACCTTTGATTCCAGCCTGCACACAAGAGGCAGAGGCAGGTGGATCTCTGTGAGTTTGAGGCCTGCCTGTCTACAGAGCGAGTTCCAGGACAGCCACAAAGAAACCCTGTCTGGGGTGGAATTGGTGGGGGTGTAATTAACATGAACTTTGAAATCAGGTACTCCTCTTTCTATTACTTGAAATTAGGCTTGCAAACCTTTATGAGGAAAGCTGAAGTCTCTTTCCAGGTCTTTATTCCAGCCAGTCACCTGAGCCTTCTGGATCTCCTGTTCTCACAGAGGGATGAAGAGCTGGATTAAAGTACCACCGCCCTTAACACCTAACATGTGACAGGTAATGTATACCAGACAGGTTTCCTTGTATCTTCGCTCCAATCTTCTGAAGTATATATTATCCCACTTTTTTAGATTGAAATGTTGAGATCTAGAAACAGCTTCCCTGCAGCCAAACCGCCTGTAAAGCAAACTAAGAGGCCTAATATATCACCAGGGCTCCAGAGAAACTTCTTGGAGGGACAGTCGAAACTAAATCTTGAAGGATGAGTTGGGTTGAGCCAGGAAAAGACTGGTGGGGGAGGGGAAACTCGCAGAAGAAGAAGAAGGAAAAGGGGGCCTCAGCAGTTTAGCTGAAGAAATCCCAGGTCCTAATCATAAAAAGTTTGGATTTTTTTTTTCCAGAAGAGAAAGACTAAACATGAGTGTGACAAGCTAAGATTTGTTTTTAGAAACAAGATACCGGGGGACTTGTTGGGGGCATGGTGGCAATTCAGGCAGGAAGTGGAGAGGCCTGACCCAAGTAAGAGGAGCTTGTCTACAAACACCCTCTCTGTTTCCCATTTATTTCCACTGTCAAGGCATCAGCGAGGAACCTGGGCAAGGTTTTTTAACCAAAGGAAATCAGTTTTGCAAACTGCTGAACACGCTTTTCTTACTTGAGGTGACTTTTTTTTTTCCCTGAGTCGCCAAAGCTAAAAGAGAAGACAAGTGTAATTCTTTGAACCTACTCCTCATGAAAATAAAAATCTGGGCAGACTTTGGTCTCAGGATAATTATTCCTGCCCAGATACAAACTAGTTTGCAATTTCATTAGTCTCTTCCCTCCAGGAAAGTCCAAAGAAATTCAAAAGGTCCGAGAGCCAAGAAAAGTTTCTTCTCCAATCTCCTGGTCTCACTGCAGTCTAGATGACAGCGAATAGGAACATAAATGCAGAGGCCTATTACAGACGCTTCTAGCCGCTGCTTCTGACAGTCGCTTGCTTCCCCTGGACTGGTGTTTACTGGTGTCTGCACTGAGTGCCATGATGAGGCACTGGGCAGCAGTGAATCAGAAGCAGGCCTGCTCTTCAAATGCTCATCATGTCTCCTACAATAAACAGCTCCATAATTGTGTTTCCAAATGGTTTAAATGGCTGAAGATCAAGCATAATGGTGCTTAAAGAAGGGGGGGGGGGTTTGCCCGCCCTAGGTCCCCAGGAAGAAGTAGCTACAAGAGGAATTTGTGTTTAAAGGGCTTCTTAACTAATAAAACTTGGGCATGCTCTGTTTTTTAGGAAGAAGACTTTAGGTAGTGTTTCTCCAGCTGGAGTTTGAAGACAACGTTCTGAGGAACGCTGTTGGGAATTTTGTTGGAAAGGAGGCTCTTGGGTGAGCTGATAACCTGCAGGTTTAGTCTCCCATCTGCATCCTCCTTTGCTCTGTTCTGGACTGGTTCTTGCAAACAACCCAGAGCAGGCTCCCTTACTAATTAATTTCCCTGTGGTTTGACTTTGAATCAAGGGTGATGGATGAAGGGCTGTGAGAAGACCGCATCTTTTGATTCTTCTCCTTGGGCTCCAGGCGGTTTGCCCAGCACTGGCTCATCTATCTGCAGGTGAAAAGCCCCCCTGTGAGGTGATACGTGCTTGTAATCAGGCCACCTGGAAGGTGGAAGTGGGAGGGTCAGGAGTTTGTCATCTTTGCAACTTAGCCAGTTTAAGGCCAGCCTAATCCACATGAGACTCTCTCAAAGAACAGGAAAACTCCTTCTATGGTGCCTGCTTAGCTGTCTTGGCTCCTGAACTCGGGTCTCTCAGTTGTTTGTCGCTGTATAGGAACGACATGGATACATCCCAGCGTAGCACAAGCACGCTATTGTCTCACATAGCTCCTGGTGAAGGGTGAGAGGCTTAGCCAGGTGGCCCTGGCTCTCGTTCTCTCATGAGGTTACCAGGATGTTAGTTAGAGCTGGAGCAGGGTTAAAGAATTCGTTTCCGCCGGGCAGTGGTGGTGCATGCCTTTAATCCCAGCACTTGGGAGGCAGAGGCAGGCGGATCTCTGTGAGTTCGAGACCAGCCTGGTCTACAAGAGCTAGTTCCAGGACAGGCTCCAAAACCACAGAGAAACCCTGTCTCGAAAATCAAAAAAAAAAAATTCGTTTCCAAGCTCGCGTCTCCAGCCACTGGAAGCAAGGGTTCCTGGCCAGCTGTTTCTTCCAGGTGGAATTTTCTTTAGACTCTGCACATCAGGAAAGCTACTTCTCCCAACAGGGGGTAACCCAAGATTGGGGGGGGGGGGGGCAGGGATGGGAAAGATTCATATGGAAGTCAGAGTCTTTTCACAACCTCTTCTCAGAAATGACATACCGTCACTTCTGCCGCGAGGTGTTGGTCACACAGACCAACTGTAATATACTGAAGGAGTGAGCCACCCAAGGGTATGAATATCAGGAGGCTGGGATAACTAGGAGCGAACTGTCTCAGAAACTCGCTGCTATCTTGGAGACTAGCTACCAGGCCCACCTTCTGGTCCCAAGTGATTCATGTCTGTTTCACATGTAAAATGCATACTCTCCCCCTGCCAAGTCAGCAGAAATATCATCTCATTATAGCATTAACTTGAAGTCCAGCATCTCAACGTCTAAGTTAAATTCAAGCATAGCCGAGGCTCCTTGGATGCAGTTCCTTAAGTACAACTGTTTGAGTATAGTTCCTGTCTACCTGTAAGACAAGGAGACAGCTAAGCCACTGAACCAAGCTGGTCACCGTGGCGCATGTCTGTAATACTAGCACTCAGGAGGTCGAGGCAGGAGAAGATCAGCCTCAACTGCATAGAGAGTTCAAGGTCAGCGTAGGTTATATGAGAGCCTGCCTCAAACAAAGATTAAAAACCAAGAAAAAGATTTGTACTATCTAATATTGTCCTCAAAACTATTGTCCAAATTCCTGACTGGATGTAAGGATTTTGCTACAGCAGAAGAGACCACTAGCAGAAAAAAACCAGTATGCTCCATATTTCTATCTAAAAAGTGACTTTGGAACTTGGCAAAGTTTCAAATAACAATTATGAATTATTTTGTATAATTTCTAAGGCCTGGGAATCTAAGACTTGGATTGGCCAGGGGGTTCTGGATCAGAATTTCTCACAAGAATGCAGCAGACATAGCCAGATCACACAATGTATTCATATATTCAAACGTCACATGGTAACCTCTAATATGTAGTTATTTAGCATATATCAATAATTTTGTTCCTATGTCCTTTGGGACTACAGTTATCTCAAGGTTCGATTGGGGGTGAGACTCTTCCTACCAAAAACAAAAGTATGTCCACACCTGGTATATTCCTGCTGGAGGCTTTGGTTTTCACATTCTGAATCTTCCTCCTTTTCCACCTCCCTTCCTCTGTCCAGTCCTGAGAGTGGTATTTCCCTCATGCCACATCTCTGGGGTGTTCCATCATTCTACTCTGTAGCGTTCAAATGCCTACAGGTTTTTTTTTTTAATGCATTTAGAATTGTGAGTGTGTGTGATAATGAAGTCCCTGCCATAGATGTTGCTTTCTCTTCTGGATCCTAACTAATCCAAAGAAGTCCTATTGGGCTGAACAGATGTCTTTACTGAAGAACTCCTCAGGACTTTTTAACATGCTGATGTGTGTTCTGACTGTCCCAGAGGCATGCTGTATTTTCCAACTCTTTTGATCACAAACCCTGTTTTTGTGTTTTGCTTTTTCATGCATCATAGCTAGCCGGAAAAAGGATGAACATGAAACATCACAGTTTAGTTTGACTGAAACAATGAACTTGTGATAGAAACTAATAATTCATATATATACACATTCATACAGACACACACATGTGTAAAACAAAAACAGTGGTAGGAACAGAGTCATACAGCAATGTATTTGAAGACCCTGGTCCTAAGGTCCTGGGAATCATTGAAGGTTACCCTCTACTATGTGAAAAGTTACAATTGCTAACCTAAATTACTTAATTGTAGCAATACACTTTATTTTTTCAACTGTAACCAGGGTTACTTTGCACAACTAGCAAAACAGAGAAAAGATAATTATGCTCTCAACTTTTTGTTTTTTATTACCTTTATTTACATTTGGTTCAACAGGTTAGAAGAAACAAGACCCAAGCTTCAGGAGCCCCTATTATTTGGCTTGTATTTTCAATATGGTAGAAGAAATTTCTTAAAATAGAAAGACCCTCAGGAAAAATAAAATGTTTTAACATACCCCTCTAAAGATGCATTCTTAAATAGGTTAAAAGAGAGAAGATTTCTTTTGGTCAGAATTGGTGATAATAAAAGGAATACATAAGTACAATTCAGGGTAATGATGAGATTATAATTAGAAAAAGAACAAACATCATTTTGGAAAGGCCATAGTTAAATGATTGCATGAAAGGGCTGGGAGTGTTTCTCAGTGGCAGAGTATGTACTTAGTATCTAAGAAATCCTGAGTTCAATACCTAGCAGGAAGGGAGGGAGGGGCAGAGGGAGAGAGAAGGAAGGGGGAGAGACCGGGGAAGCTGAGCATGGTGGCTTATGCCTTTAATCCTAGCACTCAGAAGGCTAAAGCAGCAAGATTGTAGCAAGATTGAGGCCAGTCAGACTTCATAGTTCTAGGTCGGCCCAAGCTACATAGTGAGAAAGAAATGAAGGAATGGAGGGGAAAAAAAGAAAGAAAAAGAAAAGTAGCATGCATATCAGTTTTCTATACTCTAAAGTAAAATACCTCAAAACTTTGTGGCTCAAACAATTTTATCTCTCATAGTTTCTTTGGCTGAACAACTCCAGTTAGAGTTTCAGCTATGACACTGGCCATCTGAAGTCTTGATTTCTGGCTAGCAGAACCTCTTCCCATGAGGCTCACTCACATGGATGTCAGGTTGATTTTGGCAGCTAGCAGAAGGCCTTCTTCTCTCTTCACATGGGTCTATATGGAGGAGGCCCTTGCTCCCCTAGCATCTGGCTTTCACAAAGAGGCCTTGGCAGAACCTATAGGAGACCTTATTATCTAACCTCAAAAGTCCAACGCTGTCATAATCCGTCACTCCAGTGAGCCTTAATTTAATATCCTCCCACATGACAGGATTGGTCTAGATTAACTCAGCAGCTCACAACCACATCATGACTTTCATTTGTGTGTGTGTGTGTGTTCCTTTGCTTATATTCCTTTCAACCAAGCTCCTTGGAAAATAGTTCTATCTCGAGTAGTTAAACCAGTTTGCTACACTTAAAACATCATATTAGCTGGTGCTACTTTAGGGCATGTTGTTGGCCAGCAAGATGGCTCTGTTGGTGGATAAGAGCACATGTCAATGTGTGATGCTTAGTTTTAATTGTCAAATTGTTCTAATCCAGATCACCTGGGAAGAGAGTGAGGGATTGTATGGATCAGGTTGGCCTGTGAACATGTATATGGGAGATTATATTAATTAAAGCAAGAAGACCTTCCCACTGTTCATAGCATCATTTCTTAGGCAGGGTATCTTGAAATGAGCTAAGAACGAACAAGGATGCATTAATTCATTCCTCTCTGCTTCCTGAATATGGTGGACACAATGTATTTTGTTGTTCCATCCTAATGTCATGACTCCTCAAAAATAGATTGTCAACTAGAACTGTAACATAAACCTTTTCTCCCCTAAGCCAAATTTGTCTGGCTACTTGATTATAACAACAGGCAATGAAACTAAGACAAAAATTGTTACCAGGAGTGGGGTCATTACTACAATTGTGTGGCTTTTGAACCTTTGGAACTATTTTGTGGGAGGAATAGGAAAGAGTTTGAAACTCTCGGCTTGAAAATTTACTGAATGTTGGAAGTATAGCTCAATGGGTCATTCTAGTGGGAACTTAGACGACAGTAACGCTGAAAGAAATGTGAACAGCAGAGGTCTGGCTCATGAGCAAGGAACATGGACTTTGTTGGAAACAGGGCTAGGGCCCATTCACTTTTTTTTTCTTTTTGAGACAGGGTCTCATTATGTGGTCTTGACTGGCCTGGAACTCAATAGCAAATCAGGCTGGCTTCGGGCTCCCAGAAATCGGCCTGCCTCCAGTTCCCAAGCACTGGAATTAAAGACATTAAAGTGATTTTTTTTTTTTTTTTTTTTTTTTTGGTTTTTCGAGACAGGGTTTCTCTGTGGCTTTGGAGCCTGTCCTGGAACTCGCTCTGTAGACCAGGCTGGTCTCGAACTCACAGAGATCCTCCTGCCTCTGCCTCCCGAGTGCTGGGATTAAAGGCGTGCACCACCATCGCCCGGCTAAAGTGATTTTTTTGGCCAAGAATCTGGCTGCATGCTTCCTGTTTCTTAAGCAGAATGGGGTTAAGTTTGAAGGTCATGGGCTGTAACCTGGAACTGTGAACTAAGATGAACCTTTCTTCCTCTAAGTTGCTGTTGTCAAGGTGTTTTATCACAGCAACAGGAAATGAAACTCAGATGCTGCAGAAGCCCAGCGACCTGAGTTCAATCCCAGGATCCACATTTAAAAAGCTTGATGTGGTGAACATCTGTAATCCCCATAATCCTCTATCAAGCCGGAAGGCAGAAACATGAGAATCACCCAAGGCTCACAGGCCAGCAAGCCTGGAGTACACAGTACAGTAGAAATAACGAGGGAGACCCTGCCTTGACTAGGTAGAAGAGACCTGATTCTCAAAGGCTATCCTCTTACACACACACGCACACACACACACAGACTGGATTAATTTCCTTTCTGCCGCTGAGATAAAACACCATGTGCAAAGCAAGGGAGTTAATTCTTAGTACTGAAAATCCTGTTTGTTTTCAGTTGTAAAGACAGTTAGTACACATTGCTATTGTATTGTATAATACTAATACAGATTAGTATTGGCTTGTTTTCTTTTTCTGTGAAGCTCAAATGATGGACCAACACCTACATGAATATGGTGGAATGCCATGCAGCTACCAAAAATAACAGGAATGTGGTTTGTGTCCGTGTGTAGCTACGCCTACACAGGGTAATGGAAATGAAAAGAAGAGACCCAAGCATCCTTTGAGTTCAGTCAAGTACAGAGAGAGGCCCTGGGACTGTAAGGCAATAGGAAGAGGTCTAGCCTGGGCAGTCACGCCAACTTTGCCTAGTTTTCCAGACATCTCTAATAAGAGTCCAAAACATGAATGAAACCATCTGAATACCACCATGTAAGAAATCCAAGTGAGACCTGCCGGACTGTAGACCCGTGGATCAACCCAGATAACCATGAGAAATTAAAAACAAATTTAAGCCACTGTGTTTTAGAGTAGTTCCCATTAAGTAGAGCAAGGCAACCAAATTTCTTCTCAAGTTAGAAATATTAAACATTCTCATTGGTTTGAAATCGTATTAGGCAATATTAAAACAAGAATACCAGAATTCTACCTTAAGCCGCTGGTATTGCCTGTCCCACCACAGTCTCGCCCCCTCCCTCACCACCTGCACTCCCTCCCTCCTCTAGCCAAAGTCTGAGGTAAAACTAGAAACTGGAGTCACTGACATAGGAAACAAAGAAGGCTGAACTCCAAGAGAACAAAGGGACACCCACCGAATCAGGCTATGCCTTCACAGTGTGCCTACTCCGCACCTGAAGCCAGGCCTGGTCTAGACGCCAAGCCTGTCATGGCAGAGAGAGAGGAAGAGAGACACAGAGAGAGGCAGATACAGAGAGAGACAGAGACAGAGAGACAGCAGAAAAAAATCCACTCAATGACCTTATACCAAATTATCTTATTTAACCCTCGCCACACCTGAAAGGTTGGTACTTTTCTTCCCTTAATACCCATGGAAAAAGTAAACGTTGCGGTGCGGAGTAACTTGTTCAAGGCCACGCAGTAAGTACTCACTACTATGGGGGGGGGGGGGGGGAGGGCGTTACCTGCCCCAAAATAAGGAGAGATGACTTCGAAGTGTGGCACATTATGAAGTCACATCGCTTCGGTTGTTTTTTAGATTAAGTGAAAAACAAAGTTGAATGGAAGCCCTGTGCCGTTAGGGGCACCCAAGGAAACGGAGCCCAGCGTCAGCCTTTCTTGTGGCTAGACTATGGAACAGGTGGGAGGAAGCCCTCTCCACACTTGAGCAGAGAGGTGGTTACACACCAGAAGTGGTTGGTGAAGAGAGTCAGTGAAAAGCTTCTCGGGGTGCATGTGAAGCCCCCCTGAAGCCCCCCTGTCCTCATGATCCTTGGGCGATAGAGAAGGGACCCAAGGTGGCCGTGCATCCTGGGGGGGGGGGGGGCTGCCACCGGCACTGTTTTCCAAGTGTACCGCTAAATTGAGAGTGCCTGGAGAAATGTGTGTTGCACAAACGTGAGATCTTTGACAGAAAACTCTGTCTGTTCCACCCCCATATTCTCCATTCGAGTTCCCAGAAGTTTGCAATTATGCTTAAAAGGGGTTTCCAGACAAGGCTTACTCGGCGCCGGTTGTCAGTAGGATGAGATTATTTTGTTTTGTATTTTTTATTCCTTTAAACTTGGCTGACCATTGCCAGCCTAACCCACGCTGGTGCATAAAGGCCAGCCATGAGCCACAGACCTGTTTCCATTCAGCTCTGTGTGTTGCGTGTTGTATGTGTCCGTGTACAGGTATTTCTTCCTCTCCCCGGATTCAAACTCCCCTGTGGCAACTTGCTATAGGTGCCTCTCTTTATTTTGTCAACACCACCCTTCTCCCTACTTTATTTTCTTTTAGCCTTTTGGTCTTTGGCCTGTTGCCCCATTTTCTGGTGTCCTATCCCCTTTACTTGGTTTCTTATTTTGTCTTTACTAAGACATGTTGTAATAAGTCCTTAGTTCTTAAACTGCAGAATTCCACCAGGGAGGCATAGAATGTCTGAGCCCTGTGTGTAGGGAAAAAATTATCTAGAAAAAGAGTGGCAAAGCAAGAAACGATGGTACATTCCTAGAATTACTCTCTTTTTCTTTTTTTTTTCTTTCTTTTTTTTTTAACCGGCAGGGGGGTGGTTGGTTTTGTTGTTGTCGTTTTGGCTTTTTTCTTTCTTTCTTTCTTTCTTTCTTTCTTTCTTTCTTTTTTTTTTTTTTTTTTTTGAGACAGGTAGACCAGGCTGGCCTCAAACTCACAGAAATCTGCCTGTCTCTGCCTCCATCGTTTTGGTTTTTCAAGACAGGGTTTCTCTGTGTAACAGGGCCTGGCTGTCCTGGAACTCATTCTGTAGACCAGGCTGGCCTCAAACTCACAGAGATCCTCTTGCCTCTGCCTCCCGAATGCTAGGATTAAAGGCGTGCACCACGTCACTGCACAGTTTCTTCTTGGACTTTTTGTTGTTGTTGTTGTTGTTGTTTTTCGAGACAGGGTTTCTCTTTAGCTTTGGACCCTGTCCTGGCATTTGCTCTGTAGACCAGGTTGGCCTCGAACTCAAAGAGATATGATTGTCTCTGCCTCTACTGAGTGCTGGGATTAAAGGCGTGTGCCACAACCCCACAGCTGGATTACTCTTTTTTTTTATAAAAATATTTATTTATTTATTATGTATACAACATTCCTCCCATGCCTGCCTGCATGCCAGATCTCATTATAGATGGTTGTGAGCCACCATGTGGTTGCCGGGAATTGAACTCAGGACCTTTGGAAGAGCAGGCAATGCTCTTAACCTCTGAGCCATCTCTCCAGCCCCCTGGATTACTCTTTATAAACATCATTTATATATTTTTATATGGATGGATGTTTTGCCTACATGTATGTCTGTGGACCATGTGTGTGTCTAGTGCCTATGGAAGCCAGAAGAAGGCATAGGATCCCCTGAAACTGGAGTTAAAGATGACTGTTAGCCCCCATGGGAATGCTGGGAAGAGAATCCCTGCTCCCTGGAAGCGTAGCCCATGCTTGTAACCACTAAGGCCAGGGTTACTTTTAAACTCCACTTACTGGCAGACACTACCAGCCACATTTCCCCCTGCCTACCTTTGTACCCTCTCCTTCTAGCTCCAGGACATCTGGGAGATTATATATAATTTCTAGACTTTGAAGTGATTCACATCTGTAATCCCAGCACTTGTAAGGAGGCAAGTTCAGGAGTTCAACACTAGCCTGTTCTATATCACACACTGTTCTACTTCTTCTGAAGAAAACAAAACAAACAACAAAGAAAAATCCAGGCGTGGTGCTGCATACCTGTAAATCCTAGCTCTTGGGAGGCCAGAGTCAAGAAGATGAAGAATTTAGGGAGGATCAGGATTTCAGGGGCAGCCTCAGTCACGCAGTAAATTTGAGGCCAACCTGGGCTATGTGAGATATTGTCCAAAAAAAGAGAAAGATTCTTGGTTACAACTTTGAAAAACCATTTGGCAATATCTACTAAAGCTGAACATATGCATATACTTTTTACCCAAGAGTTCTACTCCAAGATTCAGACCCAACCAAAATGCACACATATGTTCATCAAAAGACATGCACAAAACTGTTCACAGCAAGAGTTAGCATAAAACTAGTTAAAAACTAGAAACAGCCCAAACGTCCAAAAGCAGTTAAATGGATAAAGAGTAATATATTCTGACAATGAAATAAACAACGAGGTTGGAGGGAACTATTGCTATGCATAACATAGTTGAATCTTACTAATGCAATAATAAACAAATAAATACAGAGTATATCAGTTATCTGCATGAAATTCAAAACCAGGCAAAAATGAACTTTTAGTTCTCAGGAAAGGGTTTATTACATGAAGAAGAATAGCCATATTGGGCCATGGAAGGACTGGGTTCATGTCATGTGGTTTTCTCTTTCTCTGCTTCCCTGCCCCCCAGCCATCACCCTGGCTCAAGATAGGGTTACTCTGTGTGGCTGTCCTGGAACTGAATTTGTAGACCAGGTTGACCTTGAAATCAGAGATCTGCCTGCCTCTGCCTCCCAAGTCCTGGGGATTAAAGACCTGTGCCACCATCACCTGGCCAGCATTCTCTTCCTTGATCCGGGGACTGACTGAAAAGTATGATGACTTTGGGGAAGATTCCTCCAGCTGTAGCGTTGTGGTTGGTGTGCTTTCCTACATATGGCATGCATGAGAAAGCAAATGACAGAAAGAGAAACTTACCTGCTTTCTCCTCAAACTGTAGCAGAGGACATTCGAGCTTAGTGCCGGCTAAATGAATTTCCTTGTGTTCCCGTTTGTCATTCGGAGAAGCCTAGGCAACCAGTTCTGAGTCCTATGCTCCAATCATGTCCTGCCCCACTCTGCAAGTAGAAATTACAGTATTGGGAGGACACCGCTGACCAGTGAACGGTTCACAGCTCACATAACACACATCTCCGCCTCTTGGTTCCAGGTGGAATTAAAGATGTCACCTTGGGCCTACCTTTAAGAAGGCTTCAGGGTGTCCTAGGATAAGTAACCAGTTGGCAGGATGAGGGTTCAGAAGAAACAGAAACAAGTCAAGGGTTGAAGCTAGAATAAACAATCAAGATGATTATCTTAGTGAAATGCCTAATCACACTGAGTGGGCAGGGCCGTGGGGCCTTGGTGTGTAACATCAGGATGTAAGCAGACATCTTCAGAACAGAAAAAGGGATTAGATAGAAAACAAGGTTTGGAAATTAGGACTCACCTGCTTTTTACAGATTCTATAGCATAGAGCACATTTTAGCCTCTGTAAGTTAGGAGGGAGCTTCCATCTGAGAACTCGGGAGGCAGAGGCAGGCAGATTCGGGGCCAGCCTCATCTACAGAATGGGTTCCAGGACAGCTAGGACCACACAAAGAAACCCTGTCTTGGAAATAAAACAAAACAAACAAAAAGTACACACTCTTTCTACTGCTCAATGATCTCTTTTTCATTCATTGTTTCAATGACATCCTCCACTCACATCCCAACTCCAAGCTCACCTTCCGGCTTCGAAGATTTTGGTGCCCAGAGTTCTTCCAGCTCCTATGGTTGGGTACCCATCATTGTCTTAGGTGAGAAATACTACATACACTGTAGCCTGCGAAATCCCTCCCCGGCTTTATGCCTCTCCATCAGACTCCCAGTGTGGGGATCCTGCATAAGATGAGTGAGAGCAACTAGAAAGGCAACTGCATCCGAGCTCATGGTGGCTGCTTTGCTCCTGGATCCCCCGTACCCGCTCTCTGATGCTCTCTCCCCACTACATTCTGTTTCGGCTCTTATTGCATTTGGCAAAAGCACATGAGTTGGCTTGTGACTCTCATGGGGAGGATGAGTAGTGTTCTCCACACTTGGGATTCCTCCAGCCATGGCCCTTTCTCCCCTCAGCTTCTTTGTTTGTCCATCTGGATTGGTTCTATGTCTATGCAGCCCTCCAGGACAGTGAGACATCCTGGCCTGGTCCCTCTGGGATACTACCCTACTTAGCCATCGTGGTCCGATTTTATTCTATCAGAAGAGAGTAATCAAAGTTCTCTTCATATCTACATTCTACACTGTTTGCCTGGTGATTTGATATTGTTTCCTCATGTTGTAAACTGAGATCTGAACCAATAGCAGCAGGGAAGGGTGGCGGAAGCCTGTGTTTTGAACTGATACAGTGAGGTTAAGACCCTGGCTCTATCACTGCTAGGAGAGCTGGCAACTTCCTTACTCTTTTTAGGCCTTGGTTTCCTGGTCTATAAGACGGAGATGAAAACGTGGAGAGTTGTCAGAAAGATTAAATAATACGTGAGTTATGGCATGTGACTTTTATGGGCTATTTAATCAAAGCCGGGTGCTAAGGTTAAACGCTGCTGTGAAACTGGTCATTATACCCACCCTTCTAGTTACTGGATAGTGCTAGCTGATCTGAAAAAGTAAACAGATTTGCTCATACATTTGAAAATGAATCTCTGTGAGTGTCAGCCAAGAGAAGCATAAATAAACTCTGCAAAGAACACATTCTGAGGTGCAGAAGAATGCAATTCAAGAATATAAATTAGACAGCACAATCATATCACACCACACTATAAAAGAACAAATACTAAGAAATCGAAAGAACCAAGGAAAAAGCCACATTCCTAGGACCAGGGAGAAGGATCAGTAAATAAAGGCTCTTGCTGCCAAGCCAGACGACCTGAATTTGATCCCCGGGATCCACATGGTGGAAAGGGGGAACCCATTCTTGCCAAGTTATCCTCTGACCTTAGCAGGTGCTATGGTACACACACAGCACCCACCATGCATTTGCAAAGATAAAATGAGCATGAATAAGAATATGATGAGAACTTACAGTCATTCTCTTAGATTATTGTTGATCTCAATAAATGGATTTGATTATAGTAGTAGATGTTGGTTCTGCCTATACAGAATTCTAGGAATAAATGGTAGCGGTGCTGAGGGTGGCAGCAGATTGAGGGTAGACGAGAACAAGGCCACAACAAGAAATGTAAGGACTTGAGCAGTGGTAAAGTAGGAGCCCTTTCATCAACAGAAATCAAGGGCAAATAAATATCAGAGGGCAAAGCAAGAAGGGATGGCCAAAGTACATACAAACAGCCTGCGGAGAGGAGGACTGTTGATCAAATAGTCAGAACTGGAGAGACTTGCAGGCAATACAGAAGGAGGGGCAGGACCAGGGGAGAGCAGACAGATAGATAGCCAGCCCCAGCTGATGAGG